>NC_135497.1:109637379-109789879 GCF_052857255.1 Amblyomma americanum
ATTCGTTTCTGTTTTGTGGAGAATAAAGTCAGTCTGCTCGGAATCTCCGCGCTGTCGGCACGTCTCTTTTTACCCCGCAGCTAAGACGAAGCCCTCACTTGAAGTTTCAGTGCTGCAGATGCCACCAAGCAGTGTATGCAAAGCCACGTTAAAATGCTTCGATATTAGAGAGTTTTAGTTTCACGTACGTACCGAGTACACGTATGCAAACGTGAGAAGTCTACGCAGCATACGCGCATGTCGCTTTAAACCCTTTTAGTTGCACGTGCGCGACAGACGCCGACGTAGCCGCGCGTAGTGTTCCTGTATATGCTCCCGCAGGGAGCAGAGTTACGCGAAAGTCCGCCATTTTGTTCCAAGCTCTGCTGGAAAGCTGCTTCTCGTGTGGCAGGAGCCTCATGAGAAGACCGTTTAGAAGCACCCATCCTCATTCCTGTCGGGGCTTCACAATACCCTCTCAGTCGCACAAGAAAGCAGGCTGGGCTCAACATGGGGAATATCCGGCCTCATCCTCTTCCCAGTGGGAACTTCACAATACCCCCTCAGTCGGATAACGAAGGAGAGACTGCTCAAGATGGGAGCGGCTGGCCCCCTCCGGCTCATGTGTTGGGCATGAGCAGACACGGTTTGGAACAAAATACGTCAGCGTGATCACGTGATCACCGCTCCGCGAATAGTGTTACGAGCGGTGCGAGGAAAACAGTCGCATAACTCTGCGGGAGCATATCTGGGAACACTAGCCGCGCGTTTTTTTTCTAGCGCCATCTGCGACAGCTGCGAAATCGCCTTTACACCTGAAAAAGAAAAGCTATTTGTCGCTTGAAACTTTATGCGAGAGTAAGAATGGGCAAATCGAAGGTGAATACAACAGTTTAGAACACGATATCGCGTCGAGGGATTAGCGACGAAGCTGACATCGCTGTGAAGCGGCGGGCAGGGCGCCGCCATGTTTGTCAACGCTACGTACGCAAGCAACGCAAAGATCGCAACGTAAAAATCTGAATCTCACGTACGTTCGTGAGGCTAGTGCATACCCTTTGCGTTCTGCGCATGCGCACTGGTCACACGTAAGAGCTCTACGTACGTAAAGCCTCTACGTACGTGAAACTGGTCGTGCTGGAGCAGCTTTTCTTGCTCCGCGACGACGAATTCGACTTCCACTGGTCGACTTGGACCGACCGCGCGAATTCCGCTGGTCGTTTGCAGCAACTCCGTTCCTTACGGAGCGCACTAGGTTGATCCGCCAACCAGCGGCGGATCTCACCGGAACTTGCAGTTGGCGATGTCGTCACTTCCGAAACACACGTGTGATTTTTCGTTATTTTTAGCGCGTGCAGGAATGTCAGCAGGGTACCCTGAGTGCCATTTCGCGCGCGTATGTCGTCTTCGTCATCTGCATCATAGCGGTTACAACTCTCAATTAAGGCATCGTATGGAATGGCAATAGCCCTCGCGTTGTCTGATGAGAGCTCGCCGGAATCTGAGTCCGCGCACTAAGACAGCAGCAGCGACAACGAAAAGTGCCTCTTCGAAGCATTTTTCGAGAAACATTTCGCAGAAGCCCCTGCGGAGGGCAATTTCCTCGTTGGAAATTGCCACGTAAGCACTCTGCAGACAGGCTATATATATTCATTTATGAACTTACATAGAGCATAACTGGGCTCCGCATTGCATGTGAGGTTCACCAAAATGCGGTGCACCTGAGGCGTGACATCAACAAAGCGACTGGTAGGTTCCATCGCGAAAAAAGTGCCTGCTCACAAGCACTCTGCAGACAGGCTATATATATTCATTTATGAACTTACATAGAGCATAACTGTGCTCCTCATTGCCTGTGAGGTTCACCAAAATGCGGTGCACCTGAGGCGTGACATCAACAAAGCGACTGGCAGGTTCCATAGCGAAAAAAGTGCCTGCTCATCGCCTCTCGTCGTCTGCTTACGCGTATTTTGTAGGCAGAATTGCCAGACCTCAACTTCCGGAACCAGTACTTCCGCTGTGCGCTCTTCATGTTCCGCTGGTCGACAACGGTAGCTGTGCCCCGAGGCGGTTTGGGGCGCTCTTTTGCGATTCGAGCTCCTCGTTTCGGATCCACCAGTGGAATTCGCCATTAAACTCTCTATTATGAACCATATAGCGCTAGCTGCCACTTATTTGAGTGGAAGCGAGGCATCCGGAATATAATTGATGAACGTCGCGGTGCTTGCTTGTCAAACAAAGAAACTGTGTGCACTCGAAGGGCTCCGAAATGTGTTTTACACGGATTACGCAAGGACGCGCGCCCTTAATTACCCAGGCTGAAAAGAAAAGCTGCCGCGGTTTTGATGCCCCATGCTCAACGTTCTGCTTGCCTCGATGACTATGCAATGCAGCCAAAGCAGAACCTCTCTTATCTGCAGTAGGTTACAAGTTAAATTATAGCACGCAAATTAACCGCAGAAAATTGACAGCTTTTTGTGCAGGACATTATTATTAGTTAACACTACGTCAGAACACAAATTTTATCATTGCAGGGTGTTCTTGGCTGTTTTCAGCATCAAGTGACACTGAGGCCAAATAGAAGACGACCTGTATCGATAGAATACCACGTAATAATCACAAAAGGACCACTCTCAGAGAAAACGAACGAAAAACAGGTGTCGCCACCACCGGCCCATTTTGCAAGCAAAATGTGTGCGTCAGCCCTGAATATCCGACACGGAACCCAGAGGCTATGCTGCACCGCCATCGACTCCAAAACGGAGACAACCCGTCCTTTTTGGTAAGGATGTCGCCAGTTTAAATCGACAGGCAGGAAGATTATTTTATCGGATATTCTTGCCGATACATACCCAACAATTCTGGACAGAAACATTTTTCAAGGAGGAAGACTTTATGAACGCAGTGTTTTCATATATTGTAACATTTAATAATTCACTGTAACGATCAAACAGATCTCCCGTCAACAGGCTAGCATTTCTTCGCTATCAACGTTTTTGTTGTCGTCAAAAGCTTTCTCCAAGTTGATTATCTATGGCAGTCTTGGCTGCTCCATGCGTGCGATGCAAAAACTTCAAAACAAAGGTTTTGCTGCACAGTAGAAGAATGGCTCATTACCTTCAATATTTATATAGCTGTACCTCACAATTTTCCAGTGTTCAAAATATTTGTCCAAGAATGTTGGACATGAACGCGTCTCTTGATGCCATCAAAAAAATCCAGAGAAGCAATATTTATTGAGAAATATATTTGGATGATGCTGTCCTCGTTGGCCCTTTAACAAAATTTGTGAGCAGTAGAACATTCACAAAAGGCGCGAAGGGGCATTCTTAAACATGGACACCAGTTATTTATTCCATACTTACAAAACTGTCCGCAAAGCAAACACATTTAATGGCTTCTCAGCGCGCCGAGTGGTTTGCAGGGAATGAGGAGTTTCACTAATCCTTCATCCACCGTTAGAAAGCGGAATGGCTCCTAACCTGTCCTAACGTTCACACCGTTTCCCTTGCGGATTATATCATGATAACCCGGACCGCAGTCCTCTATACAGCTCTATTTTCATTGTTTTATTTTTCGTCTGGCGCCTGCAACATCAGTTAAATTTGGATGTTCTGTGGTCTAAAAGTTATTCGTGACCATATTAAAACAGTGAGAAGCTTGTAGAAGAGTTGCATTCAGGGCGAGAATACGAAGTGTGCCAGAGATCAAGTAACCGTAACTGCGACTGAAAAGTGTTCTGTTGAAAAGAGCTTACAATTGTTGCTGTGTATCTCTCTCTCTCAAAGTATATGTGGCTCAAGAATGCAGACACTTTCTGGCGTTTCTACCATCCCTGTTGCTCCTAGCTGGAAAGCTTGAGGTGTGAGCGCATTCGGAATTCGCATCGCGACTTTCGGGCATTGGCCACTGCATCGAAATGGTGCCCTTTAGAATGCGTCCTCAACTTCCAGCAGCAGAAGGAAGTCCACTGAGCTCATTCTGGGCTCTGGGATGAATCTGACAACACCGGATTTGATTTGCGATCAAGAAACGTGTTGCGATCAATGAAGTGCGAATTGGTACGCAAGTCACCGTGATGAACACATGAAATGGCGGTCGCACCAAGCATCCGCGTAGCTTCATTGGTCATATGATCAAGAACTTCTAAGTGAAGTTTTTGATCTGCCGTAGTACGAATTTTTGTTAATTATTTCTCGACACTGAAAGCAACAATGGGTGCTTACTTCATTCTCCGTTCGTTCTCACGAGTCTTCTTGGGGTGAGGTGATGAGCCTGTGCGGAAAAAAAAGCGAAACTAAAGAAAATCGAAAACAGCAGAAATAATGCACGCCATGAATCGGGATTTAAGTTTGTCTGCAGCAGTGTTCACAGAGCGCACACGAGGCCAGACCTAGATAAGCGAAAAAACAAAAAAAACAAAACAAACAGGGATAGAATGACCTCGGCTGTGAGGTTCAACAGGACGATTAAAACTGAGGCTAACAGTGGCACTACCCATCGAGTAGCGACCTCGCCTCGAAGCGTGCGCTGTCAAAGCACAGGAAACGACATCGCACGTGTTCTGTGTCTACTTGTGCGCCGCAGACCGGCGAGTTAACCTGATCAAATGCAGACGCGAGCCGCTGGGTGAACGCCTCTCGAGTACGCAGACGACGAAGGGCAGCCCCAAGTGCGCTTGCTAGCTCAGCCGACCGGAAACGCTCGAATCGCGCTTCGGGTCGACGTCGTGAAAAGAAGTATACATCGGCGGCGCGCAGCCATCTGCACTGCAATCTGCTTTCGCCATCATAACAAAGACACGAGGGACGAAATATATACCCGTGACAATGGGGATTTATTGCGCGGTCGACTGCGATAAATCGCTCTCCTTGGCTGTACAGTGTACTAGCATATTCCTTGGCAATGGCGACATAGCTTAATGTTGCATGTACGGCACGCAGCGTACAGGATTGGTGGTCACGCAGTTATACTTGCGTATACAAAATATTGTTCGCTCTTCTTCCCAGCATTTGACGACAGAGCGTGAAGGACGATATCTCTATATGGAGTCTGGGGGCTGAGCGCGACCCTTGTTACGTTTCGAAATATCACGAGCCTCGGGACAGTGGGTTTCGGACGGACATCCGCTGGTCTGGCCAAACTGCTCCAAGCTGCTTCCTCGGGTTCCCGGCGCGCGTATGTTTTCAATTGTGTGCATCGGGAGAGCGGCGCCGAGAGGGTCGTGCGCTAAGTGGCAAAGCGCATTACAACCGGAGGCGGCGAGAGTGTGTCTGGGTGTCCTGTTCGGTGGCCCGTGCCCGGCGGCGGACGCGGCTGCTGTTGTTTACAGCGAGCCCCACCGTTTGTGTACCAGCCGTTCTGAAGACGCCTCCTCTTCCATTGTGCGGAACTCTGTTCGCAAGTGCTGCTTCGACTTGTGCCTTGTTTTCGCTCCTTCCACCTGGGTCGCCTTTCGTGTTTGTCATCGCTGCTGCAGGAACGGCCAGGCGCCGGAAGTGGCGAGGGTGTGTCGGGGACGTCTCGGTGGGTGGTTCCCGAAGAAAGTGCACGTGACCCAAAAGGGTAGTGATTGGACGCTTTTCAAAACCAAGTTCCCCAACCTGGGGACACGGGACCCTTTAAAACGAGCCGTAGTGCTCATTGTGGGACCGAAATCGCTTCGATCACCATGTAAATAAATCTCTGTTAGTTTTCTCTATTGCTCGACTCGTCTCTGCATCGTCGTCAAACGCGATGCCCGAGTGCCTGCTGCCCGACTTCTGACGATCGGCTCTTCGCTACCCGTTGGGTCCGCTAACGGAGCAGACACAACGCAACGCCCTGTAAAAGAAAGAGACCGAGGAGCTTATTTCTGACATGCCGCAGCGAAGATCGCGCATGTGCCAACTCACATGGAGCGGATGCTGTTCAGTGGCTGATCTCCGCCCTGGTCGACAACACTGGTGAGCATTCCTGCACGCCCATGGTTAAAGGGTCGTACTGGCTCACGCATCCGTGCAGGCACGAGGCTTGTCCTGAATCTTCAGTTACGCCCAGGCTAATATTCGAATCTCGATGCAGTGCGCGCACACCTCAGGTAAAAAGTATTTCCCGCTTAAAGTTGATTTCACCAGAAATTTTTGTGCCGTCTTGTTTTGTTTTCAGTTATTTTCTTTTTTTCTAAGCCAGAGTAGCACAAATGGCTGAATTTCTGAGGGAAACTCAGAAACGCGCTTATGGACTCGGAAGATGTAAAACTTGTGCTTGGCAATTCACGTCTTGTGATCAATGCAAAGCTTGAGCGGCGAAATTGCTTAAAAGAAAAAAAAAACGATTTGCGCATCAAGATGCTCGTTCGTGGTTTTTGGGCTTCACCGTCCTAGAACGATTAAGGCTATGAGGTACGCCGTAGTGAAAGGCTCTGGATAATTTCGACCCCCTAGTGTTCTTTAACGTGCACTGACATCGCGCACAGTACACGGGTCTAACATTTCGCCTCCATCGATAAGCGACCGCCGAGGTTGGATCAATGCCGAGGACTGATTCACTTACGGGGTGAAAAATCATGAAGATGATTCCTTAAAATGTAGCCTGACATTTCATGAAGCAACAGAAGGTATCAACTTTTCAAAAAAATTGTCATGATATTCTGATCAAAATTTTGGGAAATCGTCGCGCAGCGCACAACGCAAAATTTCTATCACACCTATTGTAAGAGTATCAGAAACAAACGCGACTGGACATGAGTCAAAACAGCGTCTGGACCCTTATACAAAAGAGCGTTAATTCAAAATGGCAGAAAAGGTCTAGGAAGCTAACCAGTAAGAATGCAGGACACAAGGACGGAGAAACAATAAGCTTTAAATGATAGGTGAAAAGCATGTTTAGCGGTTTCCCAGCGCGAAAAGATGCACTCATCAACAAACCTGTCCTCAGAAACAAAACTGAAATTGGTTGTTGACCCGCCGCGGTGGCTCAGTGGTTAGGGCGCTCGACTACTGATCCGGAGTTCCCGGGTTCGAACCCGACCGCGGCGGCTGCGTTTTTATGGAGGAAAAACACTAAGGGGCCCGTGTGCTGTGCGATGTCAGTGCACGTTAAAGATCCCCAGGTGGTCGAAATTATTCCGGAGCCCTCCACTACGGCACCCAATTCTTCCTTTCTTCTTTCACTCCCTCTCTTACCCTTCCCTTACGGCGCGGTTCAGGTGTCCAACGATATATGAGACAGATTCTGCGCCATTTCCTTTCCCCAAAAAACCAATTATTATTATTATTAAATTGGTTGTTGGGGAAAGGGAATGGCGCAGTATCTGTCACACATCTCGGCAATATATTATAATTGGTTTTAGGGGGAAAGGAAATGGCGCAGTATCTGTCTCATGTATCGTTGGACACCTGAACCGCGCCGTAAGGGAAGTGTAAGGGAGGGAGTGAAAGAAGAAAGGAAGAGAGAGGTGCCGTGGTGGAGGGCTCCGGACTAATTTCGACCACCTGGGGATCTTTAACGTGCGCAAACATCGCACAGCACACGGGCGCCTTAGCGTTTTGCCTTCATGGAAACGCAGCCGCCGCGGTGGGGTTCGAACCCGGGAACTCCGGATCAGTAGCCGAGCGCCCTAACCACTGAGCCACCGCGGCGGGTCTTTTAAAATTATTTTTTGTTAATTTTCTTTCAAATTTCTAATTTCCAAGGCCGCGCTGCTCAGCTCGGACCCGGAGGATCAACTCCGACTCACGGAGCGGGCCGAAGAGGTCGCCGAACGACATCGTCGGTCGGCCTCCTGGCGTCCGGCCTAGAAGAGGAGCCCACCGCGGGGAGGGGAACGTCACCACAACCGGCGCTTTAATAAAGTTTACCCCCTCCTCCTTTCCAATTTTCCCCTAACCCCTGACACCGTCTTTCGGTGCTCTCAGCAAGCAACCAGGCCGAGCGTTTCTCGTGTCGACATGGGTTGCCTCTGCCATTCTCATAAAATATGGCAACATTCATTTGCACTACACTGAATTGCGCCATTGAAACCCATTTCGTCCGATTAACAATTCGATGCAATTTACAGAATGCATTATTATTTATTATTGGAGGAACGGTTTCCTTGTAACCTTAACAAACATATAAACTGAATATGGCAGTTAAACCATCGCATGTTGTAGCGGTGGCTGTGAAAGCGTGCTGTAGCATAGCTAATACCTGCCAGCGACATCAGCATTGCAAGCGACCAGCTTTTACCTGGTTATCTGTCTCATATATCGTTATCATGCTTGTCACGTTATCGAGCTTACCTTATCAGAACAAGCATAATTGCTTCCTTATTCTACGCCGCAAAAATATCGCGCCCTCCTCGCCGCGTCCTCCAGAGGCTGGCCACAGCGTGTGGATCTTTCTTCTTGGGTGGACACGCAGAGAGCGTCGCAAGAGTTTTTGTCCGCTTGTCCACCGACATGGGTCGCTTCAGCATCCCGGATCTTGAAGTTAAGTGCCGTGTATGGCCTTAACGGCCATGTGGGACCTTATCTCAGACACAGCGTACCGAGGAAGAGCACTCACCGCATATTTGACGGGAACATCGCGTCGCTTCTTTGAGATCAAATTGGAAAGGCCCTGCGGCTGAAAAGTAGCCAGCTCTCTATACATATGTCGCGAGATCCTTGCATTTTCTTGAAGGCACACTTCCTGATTGTGATTTGAAAGAATTGTCCGCGAGTGAAACTTGCGAATATGCTGCTTTTCGCACCCTGAATGTAGACCAGCGCAGGAAAGTGAGCAAAAGGCGGAAACAAAGAATCTTTGCCTCTCTCCCCGCTGATATATCCAATTTTACCTGGCTTCGCCAATGGGAAGCGTTACCTACAGCTGACCGCCTTGCGGCGTGGGGCGTGGCGCCCTCCGCCTCATGTCCGCAATGCGGTCGAACTGAAACTCAGAACCATGCCGCTTTTAAATGCGCGCCGTGTGTGTGTGTGTGTGTGTGTGTGTGTGCTCGCGCGCGCGCGCGCGCGCGGGGATAAGACATATGCTGCATGAGGAAGACACGCCTTCCATGTGTTGTATGTCGTCTCGGAGCCCCGGAGCCCTTCACTCCCGGAGCCCTTCACTACGGCGTCTCTCATAGCCTTAGTCGCTTTGGGACATTAAAACCCCCATAAACTAAATTAGAATATCACGTAATAATCACAAAAGGCCCACTCTCAGAGAAAACTAACGGAAAACAGGTGTCGCCACCGCCGGCCCATTTTGAAAAACAATGTGTGCGTCGGCCCTGAATACCCGACACGGATCCCAGAGGCTATGCTGCACCGCCATCGACTCAAAAACGGAGACAACCCGTCCTTTTTGGTAAGGATGCCGCCAGTTTGAATCGACAGGCGGGAAGGTTATTAGATCCAGGCACCGATCTTCGAGCCGGGCGAGGAACCAAACATGGAACCAGGGCAGAGATAGATCCAGTTCCTTCCCGCCGCTGAGTGGGGCGGCTGATGGAGAGAAGAGCACAAGTTCAGACCGAGGCAGAAGCAGCAGCCGAACCAACAAAAAGGTGAGCTGGCCAAATCCGGCCTCCCAACAGATGAGCGCTCGGGAGAAGGAACTTATAAAACAATTCCACAAAGAGCTTAAGGCGCGTGACGAGGAAAACGCCAGACTAAAGAAAGAAATGGCGGAGCTTCGTCGACTTGTCATGGCCTCGAGAGAGCAAAGAGCACAGTCACAGCAAACACCTGTGCAAGCCCCTCTTAAAGCACCCATTCCCGCATGCGAGGCTATGGAAACAGACAAACGCACCGCAGTTAAAAGACACCCACCCCCCGCGGAGAATATCCAAAACAAACGAGCTGCCGAAGCCTCTGCAGGCGATGTACCGCAGCCGGCTACGCCCGCTCCATTAAGAGCTGACCCTAATGCAATCACTACAAGAGTGGATAGCATTCAGAACAAGGTAGACAGCCTAGAGGTTAGAGTAGGAAACTTAGAGGCTAAGGTAGATGCCTTAGCAGTGGAATTCAGACCGTTCCAAACTCAAGTAATGTCTATGTTCCAACAAGTGAAGGAGAAGCTGACCGCATTGGAGAACAGCTTAACATCATTACAGCAACGAGTAGATCACCAATATGGCCCCGTCGCAACAAATTGAGGTATGGCAGTGGAATTGCAGAGGCTTCCGGCGCAAACGGGGGAATCTG
Source organism: Amblyomma americanum (assembly GCF_052857255.1). Taxonomy (NCBI): domain Eukaryota; kingdom Metazoa; phylum Arthropoda; class Arachnida; order Ixodida; family Ixodidae; genus Amblyomma; species Amblyomma americanum. The sequence continues at coordinate 109,647,519 of NC_135497.1, forward strand.
CAGTTTCACATTCAAGCACAACAACGTCCACCAGACATTATTGCTCTACAAGAAGCTAGTGGCGCGGTCAAATTTACCGGGCTATAAGGCGTTTCTTCCGCCAGGATATGATGCCGGCTCAATTACGGGCGTGTCCACCGCCGTATTATTGCAACGCAATATTACTGCTCTACAGCACTCCATAGAAAGTTCAAAGGAAGACTACGTCCTCCTTGAGATTTTACCCAAGAAACGAGGAGATACAAATTTGTTTCTGCTTAATGTATATAGCCCACCCAAAGATAAGGGTACCGGTATACCGGAATTACTTATCAAGACTCTGAAACTAGCGACTAAAGCCCAGCTATTAATAGTAGGGGACTTTAACGCACCACACCCGGAATGGGGAAACACTAGAGCCGGTCCCAAAGACAACAGGGTATGGCAAGTGGTCCAAAATCTGGGCCTAACTGTCCTGAACAACCCCCAAGAAATCACGAGACTAAGCAACAGTATATGTAAAGACACGTCGCCAGACCTAACCCTGGCAAAGAACATACAAAACCGAACATGGACTAACACAGGACACACGCTAGGCAGTGACCATTACATTATATCTACCACCTTTGAGACAGCAAAGCATAAATCAGTCTTCAACAAAGTAAAAATTACGGACTGGGACAAGTTCAGGGTAATAAGAGAACAAAGACAAAAAGATGCAAGCACAGACCCAGTAATTGAACATCTCGGGGACTGGGTGGAATCACTAAAAATGGACATTAAGGCTACCACAGCCGAAATCGGCATGGAAGAAGGACAAGTCACTGACTCTAGGTTATTGCATATGTGGGAAGCTCATTTCAGCTTGCAAAACCGCTGGAAGAGGAATAAACACAACAAAAATCTTAAAAAGAGAATGACACAGTTGCAGAGACTAATTGAAAAATATACTCTAGAGCTTCAACACAAACAATGGGAGCAAATTTGCGACCGCATGAATGGCAAGCTCGAGTGCCGGAAAACTTGGCATCTGCTAAGGCACCTTCTTGACCCCACAGAGGCTAAATCAACTAAACGACGTCAACCTATGAGATTAGTGCATCAGTATCAAGGCACCACAGAGGAGTTCTTAACGGAACTACGAGATCGATACTTAAACACAACCCCAGATGGACCGCTGCCAAACTATCAGGGAACACCCAACGAGGACTTGGACGCTGAGATTACGGAGTCGGAAGTGTGGCTTGCCATGGGGCAACTACGCACCACATCTGCAGCCGGGCCTGACGGTGTTACTAACAAAGCACTTAGAAACTTGGACGCAGGGTCAGTGAAAGCACTCACTGATCTCATGAACAAATACTGGACAGGCGGAAACATTCCACAAGAATGGAAACATGCAAAGATTACATTCATTCCAAAGCCAGGCAAGAAATTGTGTATAGAGAATCTACGCCCAATCTCTTTAACATCCTGCTTAGGAAAGACATATAATTCTCAATCGGCTACAAGCATACGCTGAGGACAATAACTTACTCCCTAACTCCATGCTAGGTTTTAGGGCTAATCTTTCTACCCAAATGTTATGCTGCAACTCAAGGCAGACATCATAGACATGGAACGCAGCAGAGGAACTAAAGCCATATTAGGCTTGGATTTGAACAAGGCGTTTGATAATGTCAAGCACGATGCTATCTTAAGGAATCTCTCGGACATCAACCCAGGGGAAAGAACTTTCCAGTACATCAAGTCATTTCTCAGTAACAGAACGGCAGAGATAGCAGTGGGAGAGATTAAATCAGACTCTATCTCACTTGGAGGTAAAGGAACGCCACAGGGCTCAGTCCTGTCACCCTTCCTTTTTAATCTCTCACTAATTAAAATTCCTTCTAAATTAGCAGCCATCCCGGGGCTGCAACACACATTCTACGCAGATGATATCACTTTATGGACCACAACTGGCAGCGATGGTCAGATAGAGGATACCCTGCAACAAGCTGTAGACATAATACAAGACCTGGCGGGTAAAGCAGGGCTAACCTGCTCGCCCTCCAAGTCCGAATTATTTCTAATCAGATACAAACCAAGGGGCCCTCGAGCAAAAAATTACAAACCTCCGCCTCCACTGAAAATCTGGGTGGAAGGGCTCCCTGTAAAAGAAGTTCAAACTATAAGAATCCTAGGACTCTTCCTTCAGTCGAACCGGAAGAACAAGGAAACACTAGAAAAACTCCAGACAACCGTCAATATGACGGTAAGACTAATTAGACGAATTGCAAGCAAAAGGAAGGGAGTGAAGGAGACAGAACTTTGCAAAATAGTACAAGCATTTGTAATAATCAGGCTTGTCTACGCACTCCCATACTTAAAATTAGACAGTAGTGAAAAAGCCAAAGTAGAGTCTATGATTAGAAAAGCATACAAGATAGCATTAGGGCTACCGAACTGTACCTCCACTGAAAGGTTTCGGGGCTTGGGAGTTCACAACACCTTAGACGAGCTTACAGAGGCACACTTAACAATGCAGAGAGGCCGGCTTTCCCGCACCAAAGCAGGAAGAACCATACTTGATCGTTTAGGACTAGGCATACAGTTGCCACCCCAAGATACCAAAACACAGATACCTAAACGCATCGCTAAGGTAATAAGAGTTAAGCCACTAGCTAAGAATATGCATCCTGCTCACCACGAGGGGAGAAGGGCTAGGGCAAAAGCTCTACACAACATATACAACCAAGATGAACATGCAGTATATGTAGATGCCGCAGAATATCCCCAGAAACAAGCGTTCGCACTAACGGCGGTGGATACGCAAGGTAGACTGATAGACTCCGGCACTACCATAACGAAATCCTCAGAAACGGCAGAAGAGGCGACAATCGCCCTTGCTATCGTTAACACAGAAGCTACTACCATACTCAGCGACTCTAAATTTGCCATACGCAATTATGCGAGGGGCATAATTTCTCAGGCAGCAATGAGTATATTGGGTCAAACCAAAGACTTAGACAGAATTATTGAATTGATATGGGTCCCGGCTCACTCGGGGAACCCTGGTAACGAAGCGGCCCACATAACAGCTCGAGGATTCGTCAGCCGAGCAGGGGACGCTGTCGTTGCTGAAAGTTTTTCGAAGGACGGCCTATCATCTTTTCACGATATTACTAATCATTTTAAACTTGAAAGGAGGATATTCCCTCCTCCCGACAAAGCCTTTAATAAGGAGCAGGAGACCACTTGGAGGCGACTCCAGACGCGATCCTTCATGACGCCTTACCTGTTGTCAAAATTCTCCCCCGTTGAATACGACCCTGCATGTACATTATGAGGTGATTTAGCCACTTATGATCACCTATTGTGGAATTGTAAAGAGGAGCCGCCCCCGAAATCTCTAATACAGGTTCCTACTCTCGAGCAGTGGGAGGCCGTGTTGGTCAGCTCAGACTTGGGAGTTCAAACCCGGGTCATTGAATGGGCTACCCCGGTCGCTGTCAGCCGTGGACTGATAGCCAGCTAGCACGGATCGTCTGCATTCTGCCTTTTCTGACGAATTAAATGTTTTGCAATCCAATACATCCGATATTCTCGCCGATACATACCCAACAATTCTGGACAAAAACATTTTTGAAGGGGGAAGAGTTTATGAACGCAGTTTTTCATATATTATAATATTTAACATTTCACTGCAACAATCAACATATCCACAGATCTCCCGTCAACTAGATAGCATTTCTACGCTATCAACGTTTTTGTTATCGTCAAAAGCTTTCTCCAAGTTGATTTTCTATGGCAGTCTTGGCTGCTCTATGCGTGCGATGCAAAAACTTCAAAACAAAGATTTTGCTGCACAGTGCAAGAATGGCTTATTACCTTGAATATTTCCATAGCAGTACCTCACAATTTTCCAGTGTTCAAAATATTTGCCCAAGAATGTTGGACATGAGCGCGTCTTTTGATGCCGTCAAAAAAAGCCAGAGAAGCAATTTTTATTGAAAGCAATATTTCTATGATGCTGTCCTCGTTGGCCCTTTAACAAAATTTGTCTGTGTGCAGTAGAACATTCACAACAGGCGCGAAGGGGCATTCTTAAACATGGACACCAGTTCTTTATTCCATACTTACAAAGCTGTCCGCAAAGCAAACACATTTCATCACTTCTCAGTGCGCCAAGTTGTTTGCAGGGAATGAGGAGTTTCGCTAATCCTTCATCCACCGTTAGAAAGCGGAATGGCTCCTAACCCATCCTAACGTTCACACCGTTCGGCATGCGGATTACTGCATGATAACCCGCACCGCAGTCCTCTATACAGCTCTATTTTCATTGCTTTATTTTTCATCTGTCGTCTGCAACACGCATCAGTTAAATTGGGATGTTCTGTGGTCTAAAAGTTATTCGCGACCATATTAAAACAGCGAGAACCTTGTAGAACAGTTGCATTCAGGGCGAGACTACGAAGTGCGCCCGAGTTGAAGTTACCGTAACTGCGACTGAAAAGTGTTTTGTTGAAAAGAGCTTACAATTGTTGCTGTGTATCTCTCTCTGTCAAAGTATATGGCCCTCAAGAATGCAAATAATTTCTGGCGTTTCTACCATCCCTGTTGCTCCTAGCTGGAAAGCTTGAGGTGTGAGCGCATTCGGAATTCGCATCGCGACTTTCGGGCATTGGCCACTGCATCGAAATGGTGCCCTTTAGAATGCGTCCTCAACTTCGAGCAGCAGAAGGAAGTCCACTGAGCTCATTCGGGGCTCTGGGATGCATCTGACAACACCGGATTTGATTTGCGATCAAGAAACGTGTTGCGATCAATGAAGTGCGAATTGGTACGCAAGTCACCGTGATGAACACATGAAATGGCGGTCGCACCAAGCATCCGCGTAGCTTCATTGGTCATATGATCAAAAACTTCTAAGTGAAGTTTTTGATCTGCCGTAGTACGAATTTTTGTTAATTATTTCTCGACACTGAAAGCAACAATGGGTGCTTACTTCATTCTCCGTTCGTTCTCACGAGCCTTCTTGGGGTGAGGTGATGAGCCTGTGCGGAAAAAAAAGCGAAACTAAAGAAAGTCGAAAACAGCAGAAATAATGCACGCCAAGAATCGGGATTTAAGTTTGTCTGCAGCAGTGTTCACAGAGCGCACACGAGGCCAGACCTAGATAAGCGAAAAAACAAAAAAAAACAAAACAAACAGGGATAGAATGACCTCGGCTGTGAGGTTCAACAGGACGATTAAAACTGAGGCTAACAGTGGCACTACCCATCGAGTAGCGACCTCGCCTCGAAGCGTGCGCTGTCAAAGCACAGGAAACGACATCGCACGTGTTCTGTGTCTACTTGTGAGCCGAAGACCGGCGAGTTAACCTGATCAAATGCAGACGCGAGCCGCTGGGTGAACGCCTCTCGAGTACGCAGACGACGAAGGGCAGCCCTAAGTGCGCTTGCTTGCTCAGCTGACGGGAAACGCTCGAATCGCGCTTCGGGTCGACGTCGTGAAAAGAAGTATACATCGGCGGCGGGCAGCCATCTGTACGGCGATCTGCTTTCGTCATCATAACAAAGACACGAGGGACGAAATATATACCCGTGACAATGGGGATTTATTGCGCGGTCGACTGCGATAAATCGCTCTCCTTGGCTGTACAGTGTACTAGCATATTCCTTGGCAATGGCGACATATAGCTTAATGTTGCATGTACGGCACGCAGCGTACAGGATTGGTGGTCACGCAGTTATACTTGCGTATACAAAATATTATTCGCTCTTCTTCCCGGCATTTGATGACAGAGCTTGAAGGAAGATATCTCTATATGGAGTCTGGGGGCTGAGCGCGACCCTGTAAAAGAAAGAGACCGAGGAGCTTATTTCTGACATGCCGCAGCGAAGATCGCGCATGTGCCAACTCACATGGAGCGGATGCTGTTCAGTGGCTGATCTCCGCCCTGGTCGACAACACTGGTGAGCATTCCTGCACGCCCATGGTTAAAGGGTCGTACTGGCTCACGCATCCGTGCAGGCACGAGGCTTGTCCTGAATCTTCAGTTACGCCCAGGCTAATATTCGAATCTCGATGCAGTGCGCGCACACCACAAGTAAAAAGTATTTCCCGCTTAAAGTTGATTTCACCAGAAATTTTTGTGCCGTCTTGTTTTGTTTTCAGTTATTTTCTTTTTTTCTAAGCCAGAGTAGCACAAATGGCTGAATTTCTGAGGGAAACTCAGAAACGCGTTTATGGACTGGGAAGATGTAAAACTTGTGCTTGGCAATTCACGTCTTGTGATCAATGCAAAGCTTGAGCGGCGAAATTGCTTAAAAGAAAAAAAAAACGATTTGCGCATCAAGATGCTCGTTCATGGTTTTTGAGCTTCACCGTCCTAGAACGATTAAGGCTATGAGGGACGCCGTAGTGAAAGGCTCTGGATAATTTCGACCCCCTGGTGTTCTTTAACATGCACTGACATCGCGCACAGCACACGGGTCTAACATTTCGCCTCCATCGATAAGCGACCGCCCAGGTTGGATCAATGCTGAGGACTGATTCACTTATGGGGGGAAAAATCATGAAGATGATTCGTTAAAATGTAGCCTGACATTTCATGAAGCAACAGAAGGTATCAACTTTTCAAAAAAATTGTCATGATATTCTGATCAAAATTTTGGGAAATCGTCGCGCAGCGCACAACGCAAAATTTCTGTCACACCTATTGTAACAGTATCAGAAACAAACGCGACTGGAAATGAGTCAAAACAGCGTCTGGAACCTTATACAAAAGAGCGTTAATTCAAAATGGCAGAAAAGGTCTAGGAAGCTAACCAGTAAGAATGCAGGACACAAGGACGGAGAAACAATAAGCTTTAAATGATAGGTGAAAAGCATGTTTAGCGGTTTCCCAGCGCGAAAATATGCATTTATCAACAAACCTGTCCTCAGAAACAAAACTGAAATTGGTTCTTGGGGAAAGGGAATGGCGCAGTATCTGTCACACATCTAGGCGGACACCGCGAAAGGATAAAAGAGGGAGTGATTGGAGAAAGGGAGAGGGAGGTGGCGTTGTGGAGGGCTCGGGAATAATTTCGACCACCTGCGAATCTTTAACGTGCACAAACATCGCACAACACACGGGTGCCTTTGCGTTTCGCCTCCATTGAAACGCGGCCGCCGCGGTCGGGTTCGAACCCTGGTACTCCGGATCAGTAGCCGAGCGCCCAAACCACTTATGTTGAATTCCAATGGCAGATCGAGAGCGCTCCGCCGGATCACAAACGGAGCGCGTAGTTCAGGCGGAGATCACTCCCTCCCATTTTGCCAATGGAATGCATGCGCTCCCGCGGGGGCACTTCAGCGCAAGAATAGCTCCAAGTTCAGGCAACATGGCGGCGCCCTTCGAAGCACAGCCTCTCGCTTCACCAGCGATTCGTCCTTGCCGCCACACTGTCTCTCACGTTCACGGCAAACAAAAGGCGCACGAAGCTTTCGCTTCGTGTGATGATGCTAGCACCACAAAATTCCAGTGATGAAACGCGCCAAATTTTCAGATTGCTTCCTTATTTACAGACCTACTAGGCTTAGAGAGTACGCGTCGATAGACGTCAGAAAGCGCGGGAGGTTCAAACAAGTCAACGATTTTGGTCTAAAAAGCGGTCACAAAGAATTGACCGCGATGGAATTGACATCCCGTTAAGAAAATTTTTTGTTTTAACTTGTGCGGACGCGAACAAAACGAAAAATAAATACATTTGGGAGAATTCAATTTAAAAAAAGTAAAAAAATAATGCTTGTACGTTTCCTGGATCACCGCGTACCGACGACAGGAAGTTCGCGTATGCGACAGGACGGATGCAGCCGATCATGACCGGAACCAGACGCATGAAAGTAAAACGTCGCGCGAGATTCCGGTCAAATCTGCCGATTTCGGCGGAGCAAATATCGCCGCTCCACGGAGCGATCCGGGATCGACGTCTGATCCTGATCTGCCATTGGAACAGACAACTCGCACTCCCATTTTGCCATTGGAATACGATTGCTCCCAACAGAGCAGAAAAACTTGATCCGGATCTGCCATTGGAATTCAACATTAGCCACGGGAGCGGGTCCTCAAAAACAGCAGCTATTAAAAAGATTGCATCTCCGGAATATGAAGGTCGTGCCCTGGAACCTGAATTTTGCCAATAAAACCTGCACTAAACTCATGAAACCTGTTCACTGTTTACACAAGCGCATGCACTTCGTTTCATACGTCCACCCGCGCGTACACAGGGTCGTGAGATTATCCCCTCTCTCCAAGAAAAGAAGTGTCGTCGAAACGGAAGGCGAACAGGCACCACCGTATCCCCAAACGTGCTCGTGCTCTGGCTATATTATATACAGCCTCCATATCGCGACTGTCGCGGTCTCCGTCAGCGAGCAAGCCACGAACAGTTTCTCCGTGCGGGCAGCTCTGAGAATCCGGAACGCTTTGCTGATGCCAGCCCAGTTCAGTGTCTGCAAATTTGTGAGATAAAATATGCGCTGGTTCCCCATCCAGTTGAGCGGCCTCGCTGGCTAAAGCGGCTTATAGGTTTGTGGAGGCGGCTGCTAAACAAGGGACGAATCCTCATCGCTGTTCGCACGTTAAACACTTCGCGCCAGGATGGCAACAGCGATCTTGACAGCACAGCATGCCAGGAACCAAGGCGCCGGCTGATAGCACACCGTTTTAATGCACCGGCAGGATTTAGCATTGGGCGGCTTCCAAATCGCTGATGTCGGCCGTGACTTCAACAACGCTACATTTGAGGCGCACAATAACGCAAACACGGTGAGATTAAGGGGGCGGCGACCACGAGGCTTATAACCGAGACGGGCAAGCAGTGATCATGTTTGGATTAGCATAGATGCACTTGGTGCAAATTTTAATTTTCACGGCGTCAAGACACCGAGCAACCGCTAGGGTGCGCCCAACTCTCGCCACATCTCCAACTTGAATGCTTGTTACAGAAAACAGTGTTCTGAGAGGAAACGATAAAAACAGGGGGAGGAAAGCGCGAGCTTCTTCCGTCCCGCGGCTAATTGAGAAACCGCCGCTGAAGCCCTAACGCCGTACACCACTCGTTGTGAACGTGAATGAAGGAGGAATTGGCGCTACCGCTTGTAGTAAAAAACAAGATCTAACTGCAAGAAGATTCTGAAAGGAGAAAAATATCTCGCTCCCCCCACTCTCTCACTCTGCATTCCTTTTGAATCTGACCCGCGCGGCCGTTGCAACCGCCACGCATCCTTTGGGTGTTTCGCGAACTCCGCCAGTCGCGTTATCTCGGGCGCTGTCCCCTTCTTTGAGGAGCCGGTCACAGACACTTTGGCGTCGTGTTATTTATTATTTCGGTGGTGCGATAATTACGGTAGTGTCTGGTTTTGTGCTCGTGAACTTCGAAACGTCGAAGAGTGGAGCGAGACTCGCACGGATACGAGGAGAACCGCTACCTCCGCTCGCTTTTTCGGTTGTTGTTGTTGTTAGTGGTTGTTTATTAATACAATAACCAGAGGAGGAAAAGATGTTGCTAGCCGCGGCATCTGCCATCGAAACCTGAAGCTCCTGAGCTGCGACTAGCGGGAATAAAAGGACAGGGAGAGGGAAAGTACGCGGGGGGAAAGATAGTGAGAAAGGATAGGAGTAGGGGCTGATATACACTATACGTACAAGTACAGGATATGAAATAAATGTGGGGTGCTGCGCCGCGCATGATAGGACTACTCGGTGCACGGGCGTGCAATCTGTTTGCTGGGGGGAACGGCCGGTCGCGGACCACGCGATGTCTTCCACGCCGGCACAGATTGGTTGCCCGCGACAGGCTGAACATCGCGCGCGACCATTGTCTGCGCGTGGGGGAATCGACGCTCGCAAACTCTCTCCCTTGTCCGTCGCGCGCCGGCCTTGGTATACCCCGCTCTTACCGTGTCCTACCACTAGAGAGAAAAAAGGAAAACATGGCAGAAACACACGCTCGCGGATCACAAGCAAACTTCAATTTCTCCTCACTGTCCCTTTAACTGCCACCTGCCAGGGTGGCAGGGTGAGCGCGCTGCATATGCGGAATGCACTCAACGTTACCGCCAGGCCGCGTCTACTTGCCTGATACACCACAGCTTCCTAACCAGTTTCAGCAGTATACTTAAACTGCAGCTAAATTTTATTTCTTACCCGCTGCGGTGGATCAATGGTTAAGGTGCTCGTCTACTGAGCCGGAGTACCTGGGTTCGAACCCGACCGCGGCGGCCACGTTTCGATGGAGGCGAAACGCAAATGCGCCCGTGTGCTGTGCGTTGTCAGTGCAATTTCGGAGACCACTACGGCGCCTCTTCTTTAACTCCCACTTTCCTCTGTTCTCTTACGGCGCGGTTCCGGTGTCCACAGCAAGTATCAATCTACATGCCTGAACTATCGAACTCGAAGTTCGAAACTTCAGACAAAATTTGCAGACAAAATTTGAACCTCCGCGTCTTCGCGCCTTTCCCTCTCTCGCACGCCAAAACGGCGGCGCTCCTCCGCCGGTCCCACTCATTCGGCCTCTGCCCTACCTCCGCCGGCTGCGTCGCGCGCGGAGTGGCCTCGGCCGCGGTTGCGCGCGACGTCTGCAAGAATTTGGCGCTGTGAACCAATGATAACCCCCGGCTGTTGACGTCATTAGCAAGACGTGACGTCATCTGCCAGGTTTTCGTGCGTAAGCCCGGCTCCGCGCGTCGTCGCGATGTGCGAAAGCGGGTATTTTTATAAATGTATTGTAAATTTTCCGTTCGCTTTTGAGGTCTCGTACGCGGCATGGACGCTGGGTGGCCTGTACTCTACATAGTGCAAGCATTTTAAAACAAAGCTCAAACACCCCTTTCTGTGGCCCTTTAAGGAAAAGACATTACGCATGTCTCACATATTTCGGTGGACACACGAACCGCGCCGTAAGGGAAGGAAAATGAAATTAAAATTGGTTTTAAGGAAGGGAAATGACCCATGTCTCGCATATCTCGGTGGACACCCGAACCACGCCGTAAGGGAATATTTCAGACGTGCGGAGCCGACAACAACTATACGCTGTCGCGTAATAACTACAGAGGCTTAAAAGATGAGAAAAATGAATTTTAATTGAGCGCGTAGGCAAGAAAAAGGTTTTTAAGTCGCTCTTCATGTGTCCGAGTCGACAAAATCTCTCCTTCACAGTAACTTTTTCACACATGGTTACAATCTGAAGCTTAAATTTTTCCCGCAACTGTCGTGCTGCTTCCGAGTGCTGACACAGGCCGCATCGAGAACATAAAGACGCACATCAACTTGCTGTTCTTTCGAAAAACACTCCGGCAGTGAAGCATGTGTATCAAGGTTCCTCCATGCGCGCCAGCCACCTGGAAACCTTTTCGTGAGTTGTTTCTACACGCTCTGGCAACTGCGGTCCTCTGGTTCCAGGACGCTCCTCACCACCGCCGATGGCTCTGTGGCTGCTCGGAGGCCGCCCTCTTGCTCTGCGCTGCCTCTTCGCTACGCGCTTGGCGACGCCACTGCTTGACGACGAACTGCTTCGTAAGAGGCGTCTCCTGTAAGCACTGCTCTCACTGCTTCGGTTGCTGCTTGTCCAACCGCTTCGCAAACGACGCTGTTTCTCAGCGCTATTGCAGCTTCCGCTGCCACCGCTACTGCTCTCTAACCAGCGTTGGTTCTCGGAGGCAGGTACGCCGGTGTCGTCCGACGAACCACTCGTCGACATTCGGACTGGCCTTCTTTTCTTTCCGCTGGAGGAAGGAGCGTTGTGTTCATCGTGAAGCAGCGTCGTTGTCCTCGCGACGGACGACTTTTTCGCTGTGGCTTTCGACGGCAATGTACGCTTCAAAGGCCTACCACTACCCTTCGGAGCCTGCTCCGGCCGACCACGACAAGAAGTCTTCCCCGAGGAACACAAACGCTTTTTTTCCACTGTCGCCGCCTTACGTTTCCTTCTCAGTGTATTAGTGGCTGTCGCTGAGGCTTTACCTTCGAATGCGACTGGCTTGGGAGGTTCTGCCTTCACTCCAGGCCGGCGTCCAGGCGCGTCCGTTGCCGCCTGGAGATTGGATATCTTGCTGGCGAGCCTGGCGGACCTCCTCCGGGTCACGGGCGGTCCAGGCGACGTGTCGGCGACTTCGCTACGTCGACGCTTCGCAGGAGGAGACGCTGCCGGCGTTTTCTTCGGTCTCATTTTTCAGTCTCACTCAGTCCGAACGAGGCCAACACGGTCACCGATACGTTGCGCTGCAGCCGGCATTAACAAGCTTCTATCGCAGCCACATTGCCGGCTGCTGATTTGGATTTGGATTTGCATACGTGGCTTTTCCTTTGTGTCGGGTGCCGAGTGGTGGCACTGATGTCGTTGTTGTCGCGACTGGCCAAGCAGAGAAGCGCACCTTTGCTTCCTTCTCTCTTCTCTTTTTCGACTAGCCAGCTAACTTCCGTCCATGAAAAGATTTATCTGAAAAACTCTCTGTGCCCCCCAATCCTTGGCCAATCCACCGAGTGGGCAAGTGCCATTGTGTGAGGGTAACAACAACAACAGCAGCCTCGCTTCAGCGCCTCCGTGTTCGTCTCACGGTACCACTTTACTGTGCCTTACATTTCCTCAATAATAACTGGTTTTTGGGGAAAGGAAATGGCGCAGTATCTGTCTCATATATCGTTGGGCAGGAACCGCGCCATAAGGAAAGAGATAAGGAGGGAATGCAAGAAAGGAAGATAGATGTGCCGCAGTGGAGGGTTCCGGAATAATTTCTACCACCTGGGGATCTTTAACGTGCACTGACATCGCACAGCACGCGGGCGCCTTAGCGGTTTTCCTCCATAAAAACGCAGCCGCCGCGGTCAATAATAATAATAATAATTGGTTTTTTGGGGAAAGGAATTGGCGCAGTATCTGTCTCATATATCGTTGGACACCTGAACCGCGCCGTAAAGGAGGGAATAAAGGAGGGAGTGAAAGAAGGCAGGAAGAAAGAAGTGCCGTAGTGGAGGGCTCCGGAATAATTTCGACCACCTGGGGATCTTTAACATGCTCTGACATCGCACAGCACACGGGCACCTTAGCGTTTTTCCTCCATAAAAACGTTGCCGCCGCGGTCGGGTTCGAACCCGGCAACTCCGGATCAGTAGCCGAGCGCGCTAACCACTGAGCCACCGCGGCGGGTTACGCGGCAAAAACCGATTTTTTGGGCTGTGGATTCGCTCAGCTAATCCAGGATATACAAAGCGAAAGCTTTCGGCTATCATTGTGTTCGTCTGCGTTGACAACGTTCTAGACTCCGATTTTGAGGAAATTAAGTTCGTGTAACTGGCTTCCTTGGTCAGTGGACACCTCAATCGCGCTTTGAAGTAAGACGTACGTGGCGGTGGTGAGAAATATATGTGGGCTGCACGCATTAGCGCTGACAACGTTGTGGCAGACACGCAGCACTGCAGCTATTGTGCCCAATACAGCGCAGCGTTCATTGGGTGAGCAACCTGTCGCGATGAACCGTTAACTTAACTGCCACCTGCCGTGCTACGATGGGCTCGCTGCCTATCCAGTGTGCGGAACGTACTCAACGTTACAGACGCCAAGCCATGTCTACTTACCCGATACACCACAGCTTTCGCTATGTAACCTGGTTCAGCTGTAGTTAAACCGCAGCTAGTTTTACGCGACAGCGTGTACAGCTCGTTCTGGCGTAAAGCCTCGGGCGTCGTATTAGCTCTGGACCTCTGGAAACTCTGCACCTGTATAGAATATGGGAAATGCAAACCAGTAAAGAATTGTCTTATGATAATTCAAGAGGCAGCGCCCTGACGATTGAACACACATGAACACGGATGACACCGGCATTCTTCGTAGACTTCATAACATAATCGGACAAAAAGAACGCCTAAAATTAATATTCCCAGATCCACCCGGGGTAGTCTATACAGACTATAAAGAAATTTGCGTGACTTCTAAATTCCTCAAGAATTTCTAATCGTCTGTGAGAAGAAGGCGGCCGCCCTTGTTATAAGCCGAGATGCAAAATCTGCTCACATTTGACTGCCTCAGTTCTGATTATCAAGTCAAAATTAAAGGCACTTCCTGCGGTGACACTTCAATTTATTTGCTGGAGTGTTCTGTGTCCAATAACGATACAGAGGAAAACCGAAACCCCTTTTCGATTACGCTTCGACAACCACAAAACTCACTGCGCTCCTCTCCACAACCTACCGCTATTTAAACACATCAGGATTCCCGGTCGCTCATTCGATAAATAAGACTCATTATTTTACGATTATCTTATATACAAATTTGATGCTGTTTCTGCTGACTTAAACGACCGTCCCGGAGTGCTGTATTGTCTGCTACGGTAACAGTTATGCTTCCCACATGTGTGCTTTCGTCTAGGAATTCGCAAATTTTAATGTATCTTTCAGTGACATATACACGATTACCCGCGAGACTGATATCGCATCCAGTGCATGCTCTGTCTTAGTCTTGAGCCTATGAAAAAGTGGCATGTAAAGTGTAAATTGGCCAACATCTGCTCATTCGGCATCATTGCTTCGCCAGAAATTTGAGGAACAAGATGCTTGCCTGCCTGAAGGATCCATTGTTGTCTACGTAGACGCAAGTATACAAGACTGCAAAGCAACAACATCTATCTACTGCCCGTGCAGACCTGCCCTGAATCAAACCTCTTGGTTTCAGTCTACGGAACCCCCTTCGTCCTTTTTTGCTGAGGTCGTTGCAGTTCAAGAAGCACTAGGCTCTGTGGCCGACTTAACTATGCTCCCTGCGGCCCGCGTTGTCATCCGCACTGACGCCCTTCAAGTTGTCCGGTTTCTACGACGTGTTAGCCGCTGTCCCACGATATGTCAGGACATCCACCGGCTCGCGGCACGCATCCCGCAGCCAGTACGTATTGAATGGGTCCCACAGGATCTGCTGGCCTATCAAAGGCAGGCAGATTAAGCGACCCGCCTTGCGAATCCAAACTCACCACCGCCTCGGCTGCTTCATTTGGACAATTTTGCCCTCCTTTCATCAAGAAAGGAACTCCTCCGGCGCCGCACACGTGCTCTCATCCCTCCGTGTGTGGTAACCCTCCCCCGCGGTCTTACCCGTGCAGAGGAGGTTGCGCTTAGGAGGATCCGTGTCGGGGTTGCCCTCACACCAGACATCACTCGGAAGTGGCCTCAGTACCGAGAATTGTTTCCTCGGCCAGGGTGTCCGGTATGTAAACACGAGGACATTGATGCCGACATTCATCCCTTACTGTGGGACTGCCCAGCTCTCAAGCCGACAAGGATCCGTCACCTGATGGTAGCAGGTCTTTCACCAAGCAACCCTTCTTCATACATTGCCTGGACGCAGGGACCGTACCATCGTTCTCAGCTGGACTTCATCAAATCAGCTAACCTTTTTCATTCATTTAGATCATTCATCACACCTTCACCCATCATTGATGCCCTGTGGCAATAAATTTCGCTTAAAAAAAGACGCCAAATATTGAAGAGCTCGAGTTCACTGCCTACGAGCGGCGTGTCCTGAAGGACACCGCTAACCTTACGGTTTATTTATTTATTCTATTTACAAATGACTGCTGGCTTTATTGAGAAGACTTAAGGAGTGGTCCTCACTGTAACTTCGTTTTCCAGAATATGAACAAAATCAACGCAGTATACGTTACAAAAAACAACATTACACAGTGCGAGGACACCTCGCGTGAGAATTTCACGAAATAAGCACTAGAAATAAGCCGCCGCGGTGGCTCAGTGGTTAGGACTCTCGGCTACTGGTTCGGAGTTCCCGGGTTCGAACCCGACCGCGGCGGCTGCGTTTCCATGGAGGCGAAACGCTAAGGTGCCCGTGTACTGTGCGATGTCAGTGCACGTTAAAGATCCCCAGCTAGGTGGTCGAAATTATTTCGGAGCCTTCCACTACAGCACCTCTTTCTTCCTTTCTTCTTTCACTCCCTCCTGTATCCCTTCCCTTGCGGCGCAGTTCAGGTGTCCGCCGATATGTGAGGCTACGCCATTTCCTTTCCCCCCAAAATAATAATAATTGGTTTTTGGGGAAAGGAAATGGCGCAGTATCTGTCTCATATATCGTTGGACACCTGAACCGCGCCGTAATGGAAGGGATAAAGGAGGGAGCGAAAGAAGAAAGGAACAATGAGGTGCCGTAGTGGAGGGCTCCGGAATAATTTCGACCACCTGGGGATATTTAACGTGCACTGACAACGCACAGCACACGGGCGCCTTAGCGTTTTTCCTCCATAAAAACGCAGCCGCTGCGGTCGGGTTCGAACCCGGGAACTCCGGATCAGTAGCCAAGCGCTCTAACCACTGAGCCACCGCGGCAAAAACCAATTTTCATTTTTTTCACTAGAAATAAATGATCTGATTACCCAAAATTATTATTATTAATATTATTTTAAGCAACGTAGTAAACAATGCCGCATTTAAGGTCTCTGCAATTTTTTTTATTGGGAACATTTGATTCGCGTACAGTCCGCAAAAAAAAAGAATTTTAATAAGTTTCATTGCGACGTGGGCACTCCTTCGCTTTTAATGAGTGGTAGGATGGTTTGGGGCGACCACCGGCAAGCTCGATGTGTTTGCTGCTGTCAATGCCTAGCCTATTGTGAACAATCAAATACATAAAGTTTAGTCTTTCGTGGTATCTTCTGAGCTCCAAAGTAGTTTTATTTTTAAGAAAAATGATAGAAGACGTCTGCAATGTTCTCTTTACTGTACCGCCTTAGAACTTTGCTGATGAAACACTTGAATGAAGAATCCGTCGTGTTGGGTGAGGAGACCTTCCTCCTCCGCTCGTCAACGAGGTTCATTGTTGTTAGCGATAGAGGTACGTCCACGCCCATCCTTCCGTGTTAGGAGGTTTGGCGAGTGTTGCTAATTGTTTCCTTCCTTGTATTCCACTTAAGCGGATAATGAAGCAGGTTTAAGCCAGCTCGTGTAGAAACCACGGATTGTTCACTTAAATGTCATTTGTATACATGTGATGCCTGTACAATGATGGCTCATTGTGATGTCCTTGGAAACCAGGCCACTTGTATAAAGAGTCCTTAGCACTGTATATAATTTCGGGAAAATAAAATTCTCTTAAAAGGTGTTGTGACTAGTTTCTGCGTGCCACAGTCAAAAGAATATTGTCTGTGGTTGTCCACACGCGACAGCGCACAAGATTGGAGCTAAATGTATTAGGCAAAGTCAGCCGTGCTGTATGCATATGAGAACGGCCTCGAAAGAACACATGCTCAGGAGTCCAAGCGGGCTTCTCGCTCGAGTAACCATCAGTACCTCGGGTAGAGCGGGGTGCGCTTGGGGACCTTGTTTCCGGATGCACTGCTTTTCCTTTCGCTGTGCAGTTCTTTGTACGTGGTGGATAATGCGCACGAAAACACGCGCACATGCAACCTCTCAAGCACAGCACGGCATAGTTCATTTCTTAAAGGTATGTATTCGATTCCTGTGCGCTGTCGCACATGGGCTAGAGAATCCATATCCTAGATAACGTATTTCTACTGTATAACACTAGGCACAGAGAAAGAAATTAGTGCTATTCGCCGGGTGCTAACGCTGACGAATCTGGTTTGCAGCGACTACGCAACTCTGTATTTGCGTACACAGCGTCGCAAGGTAAATGGTTTCGTTCGTTCCGGGCAACGACGTAAACTGACGAAAACCAGTAGCGAACGTGAGGGGTCATCCTTTGCTTTTTCATACCATGTACACCCGAACTGCACGCTGTTCTATAATAATAATAATAATAATAATAATAATAATAATAATAATAATAATAATAATAATAATAATAATAATAATAATAATAATAATAATAATAATAATAATAATAATAATAATAATAATAACAATAATAATAATAATAATAATAATAATAATAATAATTGGTTTTAGGGGAGAGGAAATAGCTCAGTATCTGTCTCATATATCGTTGGACACCTGAACCACATAAGGGAAGGGATAAAGGAAGAGAGAGGTGCCGTAGTGGAGATCTCCGGAATAATTTCGACCACCTGGGGATCTTTAACGTGCACTGACATCACAGCACACGGACGCCTTAGCGGTTTGCCTCCATAATAACAAAGCCGCCGCGGTCGGGTTCGAACCCGGAAACTCCGGATCAGTAGCCGAGCGCCCTAACCACTGAGCCACCGCGGCGGGTCTATTAAAATTATTATTTTTTAATTTTCTTTCCAATTTCTAATTTCCAAGGCCGCGCTGCTCAGCTCGGACCCGGAGGATCAACTCCGAGTCACGGAGGGGACCGAAGAGGTCGCCGAACGACATCGTCGGTCGGCCACCTGGCGTCCGGCCTAGAAGAGCAGCCCACCGCGGGGAGGGGAACGTCACCCCAACCCGCGCCTAAGACCTCTTCTTTAATAAAGTTTACCCCCTCCTCCTTTCCAATTTTCCCCTAACCCCTGACACCGTCTTTCGGTGCTCTCAGCAAGCAACCAGGCCGAGCGTTTCTCGTGTCGACATGGGTTGCCTCTGCCATTCTCATAAAATATGGCAATATTCATTTGCACTACACTGAATTGCGCCATTGAAACCCATTTCGTCCGATTAACAATTCGATGCAATTTACAGAATGCATTATTATTTATTATTGGAGGAACGGTTTCCTTGTAACCTTAACAAACATATAAACTGAATATGGCAGTTAAACCATCGCATGTTGTAGCGGTGGCTGTGAAAGCGTGCTGTAGCATAGCTAATACCTGCCAGCGACATCAGCATTGCAAACGACCAGCTTTGTACCTGGTTATCTGTCTCATATATCGTTATCAAGCTTATCACGTTATCCAGCTTACCTTATCAGAACAAGCATAATTGCTTCCTTATTCTACGCCGCAAAAATATCGCGCCATCCTCGCCGCGTCCTCCATGCTGGCCACAGCTTGTGGATCTTCTTGGGTGGACACGCAGAGAGCGTCGCAAGAGTTTTTGTCCGCTTGTCTACCGACATGGGTCGCTTCAGCATCCCGTATCTAAAAGTTAAGTGCCGTGTATTGGCCTTACCGGCCATGTGGGACCTTATCTCAGACGCAGCGTACCGAGGAAGAGCACTCACCGCATATTTGACGGGAACATCGCGTCGCTTCTTTGAGATCAAATTGGAAAGGCCTTGCGGCTGAAAAGTAGCCAGCTCTCTATACATATGTCGTGAGGTCCTTACATTTTCTTGAAGGTGCACTTCCTGATTTTGATTTGAAAGAATTGTCCGCGAGTGAAACTTGCGAATATGCTGCTTTTCGCACCCTGAATGTAGACCAGCGCAGGAAAGTGAGCAAATGCGGAAACAAGGAATCTTTGTCTCTCTCCCCGCTGATATATCCAATTTTACCTGGCTTCGCGATTGGGAAGCGTTACCTACAGCTGACCGCCTTGCGGAGTGGGGCGTGGCGCCCTCCGCCTCATGTCCGCAATGCGGTCGAACTGAAACTCAGAACCATGCCGTTTTTGAATGCCCAGTCGTGCGCAATTCCTGGCGCTTGGTAGCGCGCATGTTGTAGTAGTAAGTGGATTTTTATTAAAATAATAGTAAAAAGGAAGGAAATGATTTTTGCTAGACCCGGCATCTGCCATCGACACTGAAGCCCCTGAGCTGCTGCAGCGGAAATAAAGGATAGCAGGCAGAATGGAGAAATGTGTGCGTGCGTGCGTGTGTGTGTTTTATGCCGCATTTCTTTGGGGTACCTGCCTTAATAATTAAGAAAAAGTCAGCTATTGGCATCGTCTGCGGCGACGACAAAACGAAACAGGCCGCTCTCAGCGATTCCATTGGTGGCGGCATCTCGGTGGTCGAGCGTGGAGATCAGGCAAAGGAGGGGGTGTAGGGTCTGCGAGAGGTTTGAAGACTCTTTAGACGCTGCTTTATCAATGATCACACCTTACTTAGTATGAAAACTCCATCCTGATGATTACGGCCCGGAATGTACACTATGTGGCGAAATAGCCGCCGCGGTGGCTGAGTGGTTATGGCGCTCGGCTGCTGGCCCGAAAGACGCGGGTTCGATCCCTACCGCGGCGGTCGAATTTCGATGGGGGCGAAATTCTGGAGGCCCGTGTGCTGTGCGATGTCAGTGCACGTGAAAGAACCCCAGGTGGTCGAAATTTCCGGAACCCTTCACTACGGCGTCTCTCATAGCCTGTGTCGCTTTGGGACGTTAAACATCCAAAACCCTAAACCCAAAACTATGTGGCGAAATAGCCACTTAACGATCACGTATTGTAGAACTGTAAAGAGGAGCGGCCACCGGATTCTCTAATACAAGTTCCTACTATTGAGCAATGGGAGGCCGCGTTGCTCAGCTCAGACATTGCGTTCAAACCCGGGCCATTAAATGGGCTACTCAGGTCGCCATCAGTCATGTACTGACAGCCACCTCGCAAAGATCATCTGCATTTTGCCTTCTGACGAAATAAATAATTTGCAATCCAAATCAAGGATCACAAAAAACTTAACCTGGCCAAAACTGCACTAAGCTTGAATGAATGAATGAAGTTTGTTTCCGTCATTATGGGGCCGCACGGTTGGGGCGCAGCATTAGGAAGGGGTGCCTACTAGCCGGCTCTCAGCACCGGAGACCGCGGAGAGTCTTATATTAAGCTGTCTCCGCCTGACGGATGATGAGTCTTTGCTTATCCGGGTCGTGGTTCCGGATCAGCTCTTCCCAATTGGCTAGGTCTGGGATGCTTTGTGATTTAGCTCCAGGAGAATCCTGACACTCCCAAATTAAGTGATTTTCGAAGACATCCTGTGGCAGCTACCGCAGAGCTCAGGCTCTCTAGTGTCTTCATCGAGTAGTATAGAGTACGGAAAGAATCTGTTGACTTGAAGCCTCCTCCAGGAGGCTTTGGATAAGAGAATTTAAGAGCACTTCTTGTTGGGCTAGTTGGTAATTGATCATTGTACTTTTAAGGCGACACACACACACACACACACACACACACACACACACACACACACACACACACACACACACACACACACACACACACACACACACACACACACACACACACACACACACACACACACACACACACACACACACACACACACACACACACACACACACACACACACACACACACACACACACACACACACACACACACACACACACACACACACACACACACACACACACACACACACACACACACACACACACACACACACACACACACACACACACACACACACACACACACACACACACACACACACACACACACACACACACACACACACACACACACACACACACACACACACACACACACACACACACACACACACACACACACACGCACGCGCACACACACACACACACGCACGCACACACACACACACACACACACACACACACACACGCACACACACACACACACACACACACACACACCCACACACACACACACGCACGCACGCACGCACGCTTTTTTAAAAATGAGAACGGGAGGCGCTCTGTCCCGTTCTCTTCCTGTGTGTGTGTGTTCGTTCTCGTGTGAGAGTGTGTGGTTTTGGCGCCTTAAAAGTATAATGGATAGGAGAAGACTCTCACTTGCACTAAGTTTGAAGACATTCATGGTACAGCATCTTCAGCCCTCCCGCAGAACACCCCCCGTTTCTTCTGCCAAATCTCTAGGACCTAGGACCAAGAAACAAGATGGCGCAACCAGTGCACTCGCTGAAAAAGTGGCCTTTTTCGTTTCTTCATCGCCCCAGACGATGCGAATATCCGATTTTTCTTGTCGATTCAGGCAAGTACCCCAAATAAATCTGGTATAAAACAATTCTGCCGACCAAATGCCATTTTTGTGCGAAATTTCGCCTCGAACAATTCACCGGTTTACTTGTGAGGAGCATTATACGCGCTGCATATGCTCCCGCTGGAAGCATTTACAGGAACACTTATGTCATCGTACTACACTCTTACTGCCAGCGCCCTGTACGGTTTTCGTCGCTCCGGTGCGCTACGGGGACCGCATGCTCCTCAGTATTCAAGACTCAGTAATCAAGAACAATAAAATTGTCATTCGACAAGCCTCATGAAGCCAATCCGAGCTGCTGGCTGTCTGTTTGGCGCCAAAGTTTTCGTACTTGCCATGCGTACATGGGGAACTTGGGGTACTTGCTACTTGCGTAAGCCCGGTTGAACGGCGCGTGAATCTCCATATCGGTCGTGGTCTGTCCCTGCAGTGTATTAACGTTTTCAGTCTGGCATCTTCGAAGAGAGCTGAAATGGCGGCAGCCAACCTGGCAAGTGGTGAGTATTCGGGTCGTCTTCCGTAAGGAGCGTGTCTCGGATCCGTCAAAGATGACGAGTCAGTGGCGGCAGTTTCGACGGCTGACGAACCGGCGTGTAGACGAATGCATCGAACTTTTGGCGTTTGCCTAAAGTGACCATATTCCTCAGACCCCAAAGCGGGACATAAGCGTGACGTGGGTGGGGGGCCCCTGAATGACACGGCTAGTAGTTTAGACATTCACTTTTTTTTATTCTATCCATATCATGCAGCATTTCATTTCCTCCAGCTTTGGCCTAGCTGGCGCAAACATTTAATACTTCTGGCTTTAATGGATCTTCTGCAGCAGTCCATTTTTGCAGATGTGTCCGTGGTATTGTTCACATGTCATGTGCCCATTCGCTTTGAGCATCTGCAGCGCTTTAAGTGTCGTCACTTGAAACTGCATCTTCTCTGCAGACCACTGCTTGTTCATCAACAAAAACGCCCTCCCCACTGGTGCATTTATTCCTGGCAAGCACATGCAGTACTCAATACATAATTGCCCTCATGTTGACGCAAGGCATATCTTTTGTCTCAAAGTGCTGGAGAACATCTACCCGCCGTTCCCCATGCGGCTTCTTCTGTCTCCCATTCCTCTAGTTTCTCAGTCGTGACATAATGTGAAACGTTACACACTTCGTCAAATAAAGCATTCTCATCAAGACTGATGTGACAGAACTCTCAAGTCATAAGCGCCTGATTATGGCTTGTTTCTTCCATTATTTAGGCTGGTTTAATGGAGCTAGGCAGAGCAGGTGCAGCCAGTGTAGCCAGTGCAGCGAAGGCGGGACAAAACGCTGTCCCACAAGCATGCTGGCGGGACAGCGGGACCAGACCCACAAAACATGGACAGGTCCCGCCTAAATTGGCACGTCTGGTCACTTTACGTTTGCCAGTGATGAAACTTGTCGCACTACATCTGCCTATCACCAATGTCAGCGAGTAGAACCGGATGCAACTAACGCTTGCGTTGAAGTTAATACATCCATACGCACATTACTGAGTATGCCTTGTGACGATTTCTCGGAGGTCTGCAATGATCATCTTGCTGTGGACAGCCAGGAACATGCAATTGATACTGAACAGTATCGCGATATCGCCTGTGCCCAGTATAAGTGAATGACCCCGAAGTTGCAGAGATGACCTTTCTGCATTCCTGTTCAGACTTTGGCAGTGGAATCGGGCACCTCGCATGCATCCGTGACTGCTCCTCTGGGGGTGTTGCGCAAGCATTCGTGCTTTTCTTCTTTGCCACGTTCGACAAGAGCGTTGTTAGAAATGCCTAGGAAGTCCCTCGGTAGTGTACACATTGCCGATGGAAAGTAATGCCATTTCGGCATTGCTGAACGGGTTCGTTAAGCAGTGAGCCACGCCAGGGAGGTGATTGAGAGAATGCGGCTAGCACCGTGTCTATAAACAAACCTAACCAATGATACGCCGATACTCCAAAGCATGTCATGCTTAAATCAAGTGTTGATGAGGAGATAGTCTGGAATTTTTCCCCCAGTACTGGCATATCATTTGACTCAAAATGAATAAGTGTGAGTGCACATCCTGCATATGTGCATGGATGGTATTTGAAAAGTTACAGCACGGAAAATGGGGACTTCAAGGGTAGAAAACACAGGACAAGCGCTGACTCTCAACTAAAGTTTAATGACAGCAAACAGGCAAATATAAGTGAACAAGCAACAACCAAACATTAAAACCACAAGGCACGCTCCCCGTTTTCCGCGCTGTAATTTTTCAAATATGTATCACCAACTCGCCCGCTTTGCTATTGTATTGCATAGATGGTGACTGCGGGAGTGGAATATGTACTATTTTAAGTGACTGTGCGCAATGCGGGGCAGGTCCGACAGGCCTTTTGGTCATTATTAACATATAAGTGACGCTACGGTGGAGCAATTGCTGGCCGACAAGCAAGGCTAATCCCACCGGTAGCATACAACAAGTCCACTAACATCGTGAGGAAGAACTTTCATGCTGATTAATAAAAATATTACTTGTGCAAGGATGGCCGTTTATGGGCTCGCTTATTTTTGCGGGCATCACTCAGCTTTTGTTAAGTACTGCATCTTTGCTGGAGTGAAGCAGGCATGTTTTTCTGCTCTTATTCCTTGTAGGGTCATATCCAGAAGACACTTCTGCTTTAATGGGAATGTTGCATTCCTGCGTCTGTTTTACATAAAGAAACTGCTCCTGTGGCATGTGAGCCTGGACAGTTAAGTTTCTTTTTTTTCGTCTGGAAAAGCTTTCAAGCTGAAACTGTGCTTTGTGTTTATGTGTAGATTTTAGGCATTGAAATTTGATATTTTAAGGCAAAAGCCTTGGCTCATGGGTGTGCGCAAGGCCTGTCTGCAGGAAACGTGTGCACGAAATGTCCGCCCCACCTGTCAATCAAAGAAATGTAAAAAAATGTATGAAAGGCAAAATAAAAATAAGCGGGGAAAATAAAAATATAAAAATAATACAAAATAGAAATAAAATGGCAATGAAAAACAAAGAAAAATATAAAAATTGAAGAAAATAAAAAGAATAAAAATGAAGGGAGAAAGGCCATGGAAAGGCTTTTTGCTTTTGCTTTTCCACTCATAAGCAGACTAATTGTAAATAATTTTTTTTGTTATACATTTTCAGCAATTTTGTTTTGTTTCAGAGACGGCAACTTGCAACTTTTGTTCTCCATAAGAATTGATTCTATGGCTCTTTCTGGCCATGTTGGTGTTTGTCTAACCCCAAAAGGTGTATTTGTTGCCAAGAAATAATGGATTTGATCATTTGAGCCACTCAATTCAAACTCGTGTCATCTGCGCTGAAACAGAAAGATTTTCTCCAGTTATCACTGCGATCTGCACCGAAACAGACCCTATGATCCCAAATTTTAATCTAGAACACTGAAATTTTTATGCTCTTCAGGCAAACTAACAGGAAACACTTTGAATATTTAAGCAATTTAAAATTATACTTGCTTTTCATCTTAAAGAATACAATTACTGTTGACATAGTTCTTGACAAATGTTGTATTGAATAATAAATTACACTGTAGAACCTAATATTTTAGCTTGAAATGCATTTTATAAGAAAGCACATGACTCATATGACTGTGTCTATGTTATGAATTATCTTGCCGAAAAATAATAACGAACAGAAATGGCCCACTTTTTCCACCACAAGTAAAGAATAAGGTAGGTGTGCTTTTAGCAGAAGCAGTGATGATGCATTTTTGTCTGCAATATTGTGTGCATTGATTTCTGTGTGTGGATATTATTGATGGTTTTTGTATACAGTGTGCAGTCTAGGTGGGCTTGTCAAAGCAGTCAGACCACCGTGTAAAGTGTACAATCTCTGGTCATGCAGGCCCTTGGAAAAAATGCTTTCAAGGAACAGTCTCCACATATGCCAAAGCCATTGCAAACATCATGCCTTCAGAGACGCCACAACTTTCGTCCACTGGAGCAGATGTTACAGTACAACTTGTTTCATTCATTTCTGTGTTAAAAAGGTGAGCTATGGAATGTTAGGCATAGATTTTTTGCATCAGCCACTCCCATGGATTCTAACTTTTTATGGTACTACATAGTTGCTAACAGTTTTTTGAACTTAGAATTGGGAGCTGAAAGAATTGTACTGTGTGGTTACATAGATTTCTTGATGCTGGTAAAAGAAGTTTAATCTGTTTTGTGTTGCATAGATCCTCAGGCATAGACATACATATGTCCGAAAATTACTGAGGAAGGTAGCTACAATTTCTTGATTCATGAATTGATTCATGATTTCATGAAAGTGTGTATCTGTCAACTTGCAGCAACTGTCTATTTTTTTAATGCACCATAAAGTTTCAATGGCATTAATATTTGTTTATTACGCCCCTCTGTATAACTCAGCTATGATGTGCTGGTAAAGTGTTAAAACCACTGCAGCCGTGTGAAGAGCCTCTTAACAACGTAAAAAAGATAGAAATAATGAGTTTGGTTATAGTGCCTGCCTCATGTGAAGGAGGGACTGCTTTCAAGTGTTTGAAAACAACCACTGGTTACATAAAAAAAAATCTGTTCAGGGCTGAAATTGCACATGCTGTGCTGCCTATTCGTAATGAACAACTCAGAGGGTCAGTGAGGCTATTTTTTTATTTGTTTATGTTTTTTCACTTGCAAGCCAACAGCACAGCAGCCTACAAGGACGGTGCACATTGCAAGAAGAGCACTACAATGCACAAAGAAGACCACTACGATACACACAGGAAGTTAAATGACACAGTGGACATACTGTGCAAAAGAAGTAAAGATTGCAATGAAAACGTAATAATAGTGGCAGCCACCTCCAGTTATGTGCTGATAGATAGAAAAAACATCAATGCACTACAAGAAAAATCATAATAACAAAAGAGATAAATAAATGTCACAATCTGTATACTTGTAGTAGCACAGACATAGAAGTCTGTTGATGAGATTACAATGGCCAGTGTGTCTTCGTTAAAAGACAGCTTGTTTCCTCAGGCTTGTATTCGATGGCTGCCTGTCCAGATCCAACAATTCTTAGCACCTTTCGCTACATCGGAGGCATGACCGCCACCTTGGTCAGCTCATCCAGAGCCACTGGGGACTGTGGGCCGAGGGTTAACTCACAAATCCACAAAGGCGGCGGTGGCAGCCAAGTACAGTATCAATGGCCAATTCCTGTTCTGTGGAGGGAGCATGCTTATATAGCTCTTCACTTAGTGAGCATTTCTTTCATGGTTGCATCTCACTTATTTCCTATTTTTTGGTAGCGCAGAGAAAAGCAGGATATTGCTTTCCTTTACAAGGTGCTCCACGGTACCACTGATTGTCCTGAAATGCTATCAGATATTTTTATAAGAGTTCCCACGAGAAACTAAAGTTGTCAGTGTTCAATGCAAGAATGTCATCCAGTGAGGCTAGCCTAATTGTTATGTTTGAAGAATATCGGGCAGTGAATGGGACTTCACAGTGCTTTACAATGTTATAAGGACTGATGCATTGCATACACTAAATAACAGGTACATAAGGAGGCGGTTGTCATTATAATCAAGACTAATAAAAAGAGAAAGTTGAAGATACTGCGAGCCAATGCACCAACACCCAGTCAAACTGGCAAGGTGGTTAAAAGGAACTGTAAAGATGCCATATCAGTGATCAATAAAATAGGGAAATAGAGGTTTATAAACAAATAGTATGTAAACCTAAGCTGTAACTTTCCAGCCTTATACTATGTCTTATACTTAGCCTTATACTTAGCCTTATACTTAGAGCGATGGAAAGAAAAATGATAGGTGTAACATTAATAGACCGGTAGCAGGCAGAGTGGGTGAGAGAACAAGTGCGTGTTAATGACACCCTAGTCGAAATCAAGAGGAAGAAATGGGCTTGGGCAGGGCATGTACTGCAACGGCAAGGTAACCACTGGCCCTTAAAGGTAATGGAGTGGATTCCAAGAGAAGGGAAGCGTAGCAGGGGGCGGCAGAAAGTTAGTTGGGCGGATGAGATTAGGAAGTTTGCAGGCATAGGGTGGGCGCAGCTGGGAAAGGACAGGGTTAATTGGAGAGACATGAGAAAGGCCTTTGCCCTGGAGTGGGTGTAGTCAGACTGATGATGATGATCATGATACTAGAGAATTGTAGCGCATGTTAACCTCTCTGCCTTGAATTAAGTACGAATGCACTACACTGTATTGATGGGCAACTTCGAAGTCAAAGTTTGGACCATGAATATGCTGAAAGGCTGCAGCTGTGAAGCTTCTATAGCTAACTTGGGCTTGTACTCAGTGTTAACATTTCTTTTACGGTCAATATGCTATGATCATAACAGTTAAGGTAATATTAGACACTTGTGGTTCTGCTTATGAATGCAACCTAAAGGAGCCACCATTCAGACTCTTGTCTGCACAACCCACATTGTCCTTCGAATTGGAAAGGACAAAGGCTAGCATTAAAAAGGTGAACCTCACGAATTACTTGCTCTTACTATCTGTTATCATCATTCTATTTCCAATGCTTAAAACTATTCTCATTATATGTTGTGTACATATTTCATTTCCTAATACAGGTAGCAAAGAGGCTTGGAATGTGGAGGAGTGCCAGATCCTGCCTAGCTCAACATAGAATCTGTGGAGTCCCAAGACAAAGCCACACCTATCAGAATAATGCAGCTGCAAGTGCTTTTACAGCTTATGGCTGTGATGTGCAGGGTGTGTGCTTACCATGGTTAAGAACCATCTTTTATCATATTAGTATCATTTTATTTCGACAGATCCCGCCATTTAGAGTTACAGCAAAACCGCGTTGATACATTCCCAGTTCGTACAATTTACCAGTTTGTACGCTCAAAATCACGGACATTAAAAATCTCCCATACAGTTTCACTGTTTTTTTTTTCTGGTGAATATGTTAGCGGATAACATGCTTTTTCGGGTTCTGTGTTTAATATTTTGACAAATTGTGGTCGCATATTACGTTTCCTGACCAACCCGCACACGTGCAAACATATAAGTGGACCAAACATGAGGGCATGCGACATGAAAAGCTGAAATTCAGCGGCAATCATCCACCCTGGTGGCTTTTCTGCGGTGCTTTGTTGCCAAGAGGCGAAGCACCACCACCACTGCCACCACCACCACCGCCGCCGCCTGCGACATGAAAAGCTGAAATGCAGCGGCAATCATCGACCCTGGTGACTTCTCTGCGGTGCTTAAATGCGAGGAGGCGAAGCACCATTTCCACCACCATCGCCACCACCGCCGCTGCCGCTGCCAACAACAGCAAAAATAAAAACGTTGCGCTAGCACTCAAGAGAGCCGTTTTTGCGGGGACGCGACATAAATTATAAACTCCAGCGACACACATACATACGAGCGGGCCGGGTCTGGGAAATGCTGCTTAAAAATTGCAAACTCCTAACCAACTCTTAAGAAGCCGCAAACGACAGCATTAGAAGTCACTTAGCCCTCCTTCGCAACTCCACAAGCACAAATTGAACAGGATGTATCTGTAAAGCTGTTTACCGATGACTGTGTTGTTTTCAAGGACATAATAAGTGATTATAACTATACTTGTCACTACAAAAAAACCATAGTAGCAATCACAGAACGGTGAGTGTGCTTGGGTGTGGATAATAACAAAGATAAAACCACATTGGTACAAATTACAAGGAAAAAAGTTCCCAGGCAACGTAGTTATATACTTTACAGCCTTTCTATTTTAGAAGTGGAGAGCTATAAATACTTATGAGTAACCCTCACTAACAAACTTACTTGGTCCTCACATCTGCTCTAATGTCTCCTCAATCCGCAATGAAAAAATTATGGTTTATTAAAAGAAATCTTAGAAATTCTCCCATCAGTACTAGAATCACGGAATAGAAGTCTTGTATTAGGTCCCGACTTGAATGTGCAGGAGCAGTCTGAGATCCACATAATTAAAAAGACAGTGCTGAACTGGAGCGTGTACAGCGAAAACCAGTACATTTTATTTATGATAAATATAGGACAGATTCTTCAAGTGCATTAATTCTAAACAATAAATTACAGTACTTAGCAGTAAGAAGAAAAGTTTCAGGTCTAGCATTACTTGAACGTTTCATTTCAGGAGACCTGAAGCCAGATCTTCCCGATTTTTCGAAATTGGGGACAAAGCTTGGCAAAGTAAAATGGATACGGTCTTTAAAGAAAATTACATCCTAAGGGGTGTGTTTTTATCTATAACTCGCACCATTGCACTCTCAAAGTGGCTGGAAAGTATCTGCCAGACTCCTACAGTGCATTGTTAAGAGTTGTACTGATCTTCTCAATTGTGTGAAATTCGCTAGCAGTACAATAACTACAATTTTTTTGAGAAGCACTCCTTCACCGATTCTCCACCCCCCCAGCCAGGTCATGCACCCTGTCACATGACATGGCATGTGATTCTGAATCATACTCGGGTTTGCCGGGCTGGTGGGGTGCCAGCTGCGCAACAGTCAGCATGTGGGACGTTTCCACTGCTCTGTGGTTGGCGCGTCGAGTCATCTGACATGGGGCATGAACTAGCTGGGGAAGGCGGAAAGAGAAGCGGCGGAGGAGCGCTTTTTAAAAAGAAAGATGCTCCGAGACGGATGCATGCGACTCGACTCTTTGGCCATGTCTGACGTCATACCTCGCTCACATTGGTTGACGTCATGAGCTATGACCAATCCTGAATTAGTGTGGCAGCGCGTACGGCTTCTTCGAACGTCAGCTCTACAAGCTAAAAGCTAAAACGCTGCGGTTAGGGTGCTTGGCTACTTATCCAGAGTACCCGAGCTCGATTCTGACCGCGGCGGCCGCGTTTCGATGGAGGCGAAAAGGAGAGGTGCCCAGGCGGTCGAAATTATTGCGCAGCCCTCCACTACGGCACCGCTTTCTTGACTCAGTCCCTCCTTTATCTCATCGCTTAGGCCTTACGGCGCGGTTCAGGGGTCCGCCGAGATGTAAGACAGATACTGCACCATTTCCTATCCCAAAAACCAATTTTCAATTTTTTTCGGCCCCGCCGCGGTGGCTCAGTGGTTAGGGCGCTCGACTACTGATCCGGAGTTCCCGGGTTCGAACCCGACCGCGGCGGCTGCGTTTTTATGGAGGAAAAACGCTAAGGCGCCCGTGTGCTGTGCGATGTCAGTGCACGTTAAAGATCCCCAGGTGGTCGAAATTATTCCGGAGCCCTCCACTACGGACCTATTTGTTCCTCTCTTCTTTCACTCCCTCCTTATCCCTTCCCTTACGGCGCGGTTCAGGTGTCCAACGATATATGAGACAGATACTGCGCCATTTCCTTTCCACCAAAAACCAATTATTATTATTATTTTTTTTTCGAGCCTGATGTTGCGGTGGCTTTTCCGCATTACTAAGGTGCAAAGGGGCGAAGCATCCAAAATTGACGCGAAAGAGATTTTTGTTACCTTCGTCATTGCCGCCGACGGACCGGATGCGTTACGAAGTTCCTTCCGAGCTTAAGATTGCAAAATTGCGGACTGGATTCTGCGAGCGCTAGAAAAGGATATGTTCAGATCTTGTGCCTAGAAATTCTGACATTTTTGTGAAGTGAATTTGTCAGTAAATGTTCTTGTACATCTTTCAACAGCCAAATTAAAAAAAAAGTTAGGTGCTTTTGATCATGTTTTCCCGAATAATACGTTTTTCTTGCAGTTTTTTTTACGTATCAATGAGGTTTTACTGTATTGCATAGGGAGTAGGATATTTATTTATTTATTTATTTATTTATTTATTTCAGTACCCTCAGAGCCCGAGGACATTAGAGGGGGGAGTGGGGTACAATAGACAAAATAACAAAGGAACAGCAGTCACAAGTAACATAAAAATGTGAACAAGAATATGGCTCGCGCAAATCAGTAGGTTACAGCAAATACAATCAAACGAATTAACAGTCATTTAACACGAAATTATGAGCAACGAATAAAAGTAAGCATACCACGCAAACAAGCATACCACGCAGACCAGGTCTGTTTT
Source organism: Amblyomma americanum (assembly GCF_052857255.1). Classification (NCBI taxonomy): domain Eukaryota; kingdom Metazoa; phylum Arthropoda; class Arachnida; order Ixodida; family Ixodidae; genus Amblyomma; species Amblyomma americanum. The sequence goes on from NC_135497.1 coordinate 109,679,332, forward strand.
AACTAAAACATAAGCTGAAAAGAATAAACGGCAGTGCGCAAGAATTACATGTACTATGTTACCATCAAGTTAGTTAAAGCCGATTTAAACACAGAATGGTCACTTATTTCGACGACCGATCGGGGAAGGTGATCCATCGTGCCGATGTGCTGGGGATGAATGAGTTGTAAAAGTGGTTTGTTTGGCATGAAAGAATACCAACTTTATGACGATGATCGATCCGAGCTGAAACGTAGCAAGGTGGCGTTATGAATTTTCTCTTAAGGATGGGGTTATCGTAGTAAATCTTATGGAATAGACAAAGGCGGGATATATTTCTACGTTGCGACAGTAGTGGGAGTGATAAGCTTGATTTCATGGCACTGAAACTAGAGTTACGGTGATAATTCGAGAGAATGAAACGGGCCGCACGGTTCTGTATAGATTCGAGTTGGTATATTAGTGTCTCTTGATAGCGGTCCCAGATAGATGCAGCATATTCTAGTTTACTACGAACCAACGACTTGTAGAGAAGCAGTTTTACGGAGCTAGAAAAAAGATTAAAGTTACGGCGTATGTAGCCCAGCATGCGGTTAGCGTTATTGCTTACATAGTCTATGTGTACTTTCCAAGAAAGATTATGGGAAATGAAGACACCTAAATATTTGTAAAAAGGCACAGACTCAAGGCTGCAATTATTAAGACGATATGAAGGCAATGTGGTGTTACGACGAGAAACCCGCATGTACTTGCACTTTTTTATGTTTAGTTCCATGTTCCATTTGTTAGTTTATTCAAGAGCATGATCAATATCCGATTGAAGAAGAGCTATATCAGAGTCACTGTTAATTTCGCGGTATATGACGCAGTCATCAGCAAAAAGATTTATTGTTGAACATAGATTGTCAGGTAAGTCATTGATATATATATAAGAAAAAGCAGAGGCCCTAGAACAGAGCCTTGTGGTACTCCAGATCCAACTGGAGAAGTGAAGGAAGAAACATCATTAGCGGTGACAAATTGTGAACGATTAGTGAGAAATGAATGCAGCCACCTAAGAACGTTAGGGTCGAGGTTAAGTTTACTAAGTTTAAAAAAAAGCAGTTGATGAGAGACCTTTTCAATATTTTTCTCATGAATGATAAATTATTACTTCTTTCTTGCCATCTAGACGAGCAGTGATGTCTCGAGGAAGGCCATTTCAGTCAGCAGCTCTGCTGCGGAATGAAGATGCTGCAAGAATATTTTGCAGAAACATATGGGAGCAACTGGGAAGGAATGGGATATACGGTGAAATCTGTTGGCTGGGAGAACAAGATATGGTGCATAATGAGGTGAGCTGTGGAAAAACATATGAAATAAGCAAAACATATGGTGATGAACAGCGAGATTCACAGGCCAGATTATTTTCTTTTTTAAGAGATGCTGCCATCACATAGAATATTATGAGTCTATGAACTTAGTAGCGTGGCATTGAAGGGACTGTAATACATTTACTGGATACATACTTGATGACGGTTCTTCATTGCATGTGAATATTCGAGTCTGGAATATATGAGTGTCTGGCATATGCAAGTACTTTGCTTGCTGTGGAGCATTACGTAGGTGGACGTTTTTAGTATCCTATTATTTCATGTGAAGAGGATATGATGCGTGTGTGTGCCATATGACCAAGTAGTGCACCAGCTGGCAGTGCAGAGGAGATGTTATCAATCGAGGAAGCACTAAAAAGCAACTTGAGGAGGCAGTGACCTAGAACTACTTTGAAGAGGTAGGCTTAATTAAGGTTCATCACCCAGTAATCGTCATTCTGCTCATGGTAAATGTCATCTTTAGGGATGGTTATATACATCAACCGGTGTACTCTTATAGGTATTCACACACGTGCGCACGCAACGCACTGACCAGTCCCTATATATAGCCGTCATAGATAATGAGAAAGCATTCGACTAAGTCGAAACCTGAGCCAGCAGTCATGGAGGCATTATGGAATCAGGGTGTAGATGAGCCTTACGTAAAACAACCGGAAGATATCTATAATGGCTGCACAGCCACCGTAGTCCTCCATAAAACCAGCAATAAAATTTTAATAAGGAAGGGTGTCAGACAAGGAGACACGACCTCACCAATGCTGTTCATCACCTATTTACAGGAGGTGTTGAGAGGCCTGGTTTGGGAACAGATGAGGACAAGAGTTAATCGAGAATACCTTAGTAATCTGCGATTTGCTGATAACATAACCTTGCTAAATCACTCAGGGGATGAACTGCAAAGCACGATTAGTTCCTTAGAGCAGAACGATTGATCTAAAAATTGACATGCAGGAAACGAGAGTAATGTTGTACAGTTTCGGAAGTGAACAGCAGTTTACGATTGTTAGCGAGGTGCTGGAAGTGGTAAGGGAATACGTGTAATTAGGGCACTTTTTGACCACAGATCCAGATCACATGAGGGAACTAACTAGAATAAGAATGGGTGGAATTCATTTGGCTGGCTGTCTCAGACCATGAATGGAAATTTTCCAATATCCCTCAAGAGAAAAGAATATATAACAGCTGTATCTTACCATTACTTACAGGGAAGAAACATGGAGGGTGATGAAAAGGGTTCAACTTTAATTGCGGACAACACAGTGAACTATAGAAAGGAAATGGTAGGTGTAACATTAAGAGACAGGGTGAGGGCAGAGTGGGTCAGGAAACAAACGCTGGTTAATGACATTCCTAGTTGAAATCAAGAAAAAGAAATGGACTTGAGCAGGGCATGTAATGCGAAGGCAAAATAACCGATGGACGTTAAGAGTAACGGGCTGGATACCAGGAGAAGTCAAGCATAGCAGAGGGTGGCAGGAAGTTTGTTTGACAAATGAGATTAAGAAATTTGTGGGGATAAGGTGGCCGTAGCTGGCATAGGACAGGCTGACTCAGAGAGGTATGGGATAGGCCTTTGTCCAGCAGTCATAGAACAGACGGGTAGAACAAACGTTAGAACAGACATGTGCAGGTAGGCCATTAATATATATTAAAGAAAGAAGGGGACATAGCGGTGAACATTTTTTTTGGCCTTCATTGAACTGTTGCACCCACAACCACATAATATTAACGTTCATGGTGCACTTGCGTCACACGGCTCAGTTGATGAAGAATTTCACTTGGTACCATTCACACAAGGGGAGAAACGTTCTTTGAGCAAGAAAGTTATGTTTTAGAGTATCTCAAATACTTATGGCATGAGACGAGATCAGATGATTTTTATATACTAGACAGTGTTGCCGTCTGGCTGACCTAAGTCTAATCAATGGCTGCATCTTTTCAAACACACTGCAAGATGGCAACTACTTCTATTTTGGAGAAAAAAGAATTTAATAGACCTCGAAGTTGAATACGCTTGATAATTGGGCGTTCAAGCCGCCAGAAGAACGCTACTCGGGTATTTCCGTTATGGTTGGTTTATTGGTTTATTGGGGTTTAACGTCCCAAAGCGACTCAGGCTATGAGAGACGCCGTAGTGAAGGGCTCCGAAAATTTCGACCACCTGAGGTTCTTTAACGTGCACTGACATCGTACAGTACACAGGCGTCTAGAATTTCGCCTCCATCGAAATTCGACCGCCGCGGACGAGATCGAACCAGCGTCTTTCTGGCCAGCAGCCGAGCGCCATAACAACTCAGCCACCGCGGCGGCTCCAAATTTCAGTTATGGACGTTATGCCAGATGTGGAGAAAGTCACCACCAACATGGAAGTTGCATATTTTAGTTGTTAGTGTTTTAAGGTCTGGATTAGTCCCTAACATGTGAGAGATTTACTTTAAGTGAACAGCCGGAACGCTTTCTGCACCTTCTGGACCATGCGTGAAATACCTTCAAGAATACTCTGAAGACTTTAATGAAGACTGCTTTGAGTTTATCGCCCATCAGTTTTCTTCCATTTTAAAGTAAGGTATTCTTAGTCTTAATGAGAATTTCATAATTAGGAAATGTTTATGTTTTGGTGTGTCATGACCAAAATGGCTAAGCAGACACATTTATATCTTTTGGTTTGATAGAGATATTTGAGTCTGTAACAACATTGGTGAGTGACTGTACATTCTGACTCAGAACAATGTCTTTTATAGGGTATGGTGCGGAAAACTATTAGATATCAGGTTATCATGACATGAACGGTTTTCTCTGTCATCAATAGAAGCTTCAAAATTACGAATCTGAGTTACTGTTTGGACAGCCTTATTTTGCAGTGTTTCAAGTTGGACTCATGTGGATATAAAGCTTTGAATCGGTCTCAAGTTCACTTACTTGCTTTGTTCAAAAATAGTCTTGTTGGTAATGGTTAGTTGAGACTTCAGGCTATGTATTTCAGCAAGTAGTATTGAAAGACTTGTGGTTAGTTTTTGTAGTTCATGACTAAAGTGCTCAGCTTGTTTCAACATCACTTGGCAGCTGCAATGACAGTACCTGCATGGTATGAATACAGTTAACAACAGTTACACAACACCCTAGGTCATCTGCTGTGCTTAAAAGTATTCAGAGACTTTCTCGTGAGAAAAACTAAGGGCTTAATAACCTGTGTGATATGTAGAAATGGGTTAGCAAAGTTTGTGGTGCAGCCACCAAAGCCACAAACTATTGTTTTTTATGGTTACTGCTATTTAGCTGGCATATCTTTTGGTGCTAATTGAAGATGGGCCCACTAAGATGGCTTTAATGATTATGATGATTTTGGATTTTGATTGCACAAGGGCGTCTGTGGCCTAAGAGCGCCATGGCACAAGGTATTTTTAATTACTCAATGTGGGGTCAAAGACCCATTTCCCAAGCATTTCACCCCTGATTAGCCGAGCACCAGGCCAGGGGAAAGCTTGCACCCATTGTATCACCGGTGGGTCCCTGGCGGCACTGGGGATCGAACCCCGCACCTCCCGCATGCAAGGCGGATGCTCAGACCACTTGGCCACTGCTGCGGAAGGGATGGCGTTAATGATGTGCTGTTCTACATTCAGTGGCATTGGGCATGCTAGGTTGTTGCAGTGCATTGAAATCCAGGATGCCATGGAATGTCAAAGGCGCTTGCCTTCTGTTCTGATGACGAGTGAAGTGATTAGTGTAGCTAGAAAGAAAGCTCAGGCAAAAGCCACATGTTCATGGCTATTTCACAAACTGAGACTGAGAAAGCTTGGAGACTAATGAGCAGCTTGAATTTAGATTACAGAAAAAGCAGAAGCTATGAAAAGAAAAATGCGGGTTACAGTTAAGAGACAGGATTAAAACAGCGGATCTGAGAACAAACTCGACTTTATGGCGTCCTAGCAGAAGTTAAGAGTTGGAAATGAGCTTGGGAAGGACATGTAATGTGGACGAGGATGGTCTTTTAGTGTGATATAAGGTAAAAGAAACAGGTGGCGGTAGCAGAAAGTCGGGTGGGTAAATGAGAGAGGGAATTTGCTAGGATAGTATTGCTGTGGCTGATGCTGGACAGAACCAATTTGAAGTGAATAAGAGAAGCATTTGTTTTGCAGTAGATGCTTGCTTGCTGATGACTACATGTGCATGTCTCACCACTGTCAAGGTTAGTTGCTTCGAGAACTCCTGCGGACTGAGGGCCTTGCTCTTCGCTGCAAGCAGTGATGTGTGAGCAGCAGAAATTTCTTGTTCACTTAATGCATAATAAAAGCCACACATTCTATGTCTAAAAAGTGAGAAAAGTTTGTTGAATTATGCATGTTGCTTGTGCATCTACATGAACGGCTATCGCCAAACTAACTAGATTCTCCAGATTTAGGGAAAAAGGTACCTGAAATAAAGGGCAGTCTCTGTCCCAGTTTGTTATTGTGTTCATTGTGTCACTGCCTGTTCAAAATGAATTACTCTACTTCTGAATGCTGTACAAAGTGCATGAGCCTCAGATTGAGTTGGTACATGCGAAGTAGCACCTGTGAAAAGTAGCTGTTTGCTGTTGGAAACAACATTCTGCCCATATTTTCTGAATACAAGAAAGCGTTTTCTCTTGGGTGATTTAAGTAGCTTTCTTTTTCTCTCCATGAATGAGGATTTTTGGCTCAGCAAGAATGGCTGTCTGCTTCCTTATAGTTTGGGGTGCACCTGACCCTTATCATCAGAGGGTGCCTGAGAAGAGCCTTTGGGAGAATACTTGCAGCCACTCTTGAATACTACATAATATGGCTTGTTCACTGCCTTTCTCATGTGTGCAGCCTGATTTTCATGGAAGCTGTCTGCCAAGATTACATATACTACCTTGTGCTTCCAAAAGCAATTTTCTCTTGGAACAAAGGGAGCAATAACGCTTTTTTCCAGTTTTTTTATTTTTGAGTGGTGTTTATTGCTTCATGTCATGAATAGGGACGATTATACTAAATGGAAAAGGTTTTCTGATCTAATGAAGTCCAGAAGAGACCAATGATGGAGTCCCTGTATCTAAACAGAATAGGATGATACGCTTTTCAACAAAAGACCTATTGTTTCCGTGTGCCTGATTCTCATTGGCTTCAGTGCTGGGCAGACTTGCAACAGTTTTCAATTATTCTTACTCTATGCTGCCTGTAATGGTGTATTGGTTTGTGAGTTGCTGTTCTGCCTTTGTGATGTCTTGTACTGAAAATCTGTGTCTCATAAATCTCTCTAATTCTTGTAACGTTATATAGGTTTCTGTCGAGACCATTCGCATGTGATGCAGAGAGAAGGTAACCAATGGTCCCTAAGGGTAAAGAGGCGGATTTCTAGAGAAGGCAGCCATGAGTGGGACAGAAGAAAATACCTTGTGTCATGGCACTCTTTGTCCACAGACGCCTTTGTGCCCATAAAATCCATCATCATCAGGAAGTTTGCTTGGCCAAAGGGGGTCACAGCTGGATCAGGACAACTTTAATTGGAAATCAATGGGAGGAGCCTTTGTCCTGCAGTGGACATAAGTATGCTGATGACGATGAGAGGCCTTTCCAAAAAGCACTCCCAACTAGGGCACTGTACGGGCTCAGGCTCACCCGAAAGCCCGGGCCGGACTCGGGCCTGTATACTGACGGGCTGGCTTGAGCCAGGCTCAGGCTTGTGTTTTGAGCACGTACTTTCTCTTAGCGCCCGCTTCTTATGTTCTCATGTGGTTAACAAACTGCAGGTCAAGACAATATTGTAGCTATTTTTTTACTTTTTCCAGAGTACGAACTTTTTAATCTTCAGTAATATGTCATGTGATAGGTTGAGCATCGAAAAAAATGAAAATGATGCAGAAAACAGAATAATTCAGGCAAAACACCATATATATTGCTTTTTACAATGATGAAGTTCTGATGCACCGAAAGGCACAAACACAGTACTTTTCCTTGCCACCTTGTTAGCTTCGCGAAATCGTTAACCATGAAGCATAAGTACGGCGTCCACGCACAAAATAAAGCAACATTTTGCTTTACTCATTCGGATATAGCCTGAGAGGAACAGGAGCTGTGAGGCTGTCTTCGCTGTTTGCTGCCAGATGTTCAGCTCTGAATGCATCACACTTATCTCCGCCCCAGCATGCGCCTTGTCTCTTTAATGTTCTGCGCTCGATACTACCGAGTCTTGTATTTCCTGATAACTGCTGTATTGTTTGTTTTGTTTAGTTGTGGTACTCCCGCGGGCTTCCCGGACCATAGGGGAGACTGCGCATGCGAAGAAATCTGGGCCTTGAAGGGTGCATGTAATAATTGCACCTGTGTAGTGTAGTTTCTCTATTTCGGTCTCAGTATTATGCTGATCACTTTTTACAATGTATGGAATATTAATTACGAGACTTCTTTCGTCTTTCAAGTCCTTCCTTTTTTTCGATTTTTTGTGACCGTTAATTCTACAAAAGCTTTGTAAATGAATTGCCTAAAATATGATCGCATTAACATTGTTTCAGTGAAGTGTGGGACCTGTAGAAGTTAACATCTTCATTGTGTAATATATCCAAGTCCAGTTGATCTTCCTGCATTTTGTTATTGCTGGATGGTAAGAGACAGGCGACCGTGGGATAAGCAGCTGTTTGAACAGACCTCACTGCTTTGCGGTCTCGTGTGACCGTTTCCGTTTCGGTGGAAAACTGATTGCAACTTTACAGCCTGTTTGACATAAGCTTGTGAATATTAAATTCGAAGCTAAGAGACAGAAAACGGCTTGAGTTGATTATTTTCAGCAAATTTGTATGCGTGGCATTCAAGGCACTGCACTTTGTTCTGGGCAAAAAAAAAACAAAGTACCAACTCAAACAGAAGCAGACACTAGAGAATTTTAGACCTCTGTTCTAACAACCACTCATGTTTTTTCACTGAAATTCATAGTAACAACAATGTTTGTGTTTCTGTAGCAGGCTACAGCTTTTGTGTTGTTTGGGGCCTGAGCCGGGCCCACCGACTTGCTGGGACAGGCCGGCCCTGGTAGCCGAGAGCTTCCTCGGGCTCGGGCCAGGTCTGGGCATTAGAGAAACCGGGCTGGGCTCCAGCTGGTAGCGGTAGAAGGTATCAGGCCCAGGCCGGGCCCGGGCCAATAATTATGGCCCGTGCAGTGCTCTACTCCCAACATTCAATCAATATTCTTCTCACTGGACTGTTGTACGCATCTGGTGCAAGCATAGAGAAAGTGGTGGTGCGACTGTTTTGCATGTGTCGCCAACAGTTCATGGAGTGTATTTTGACTGCTGTGTATAAACAATGAAATGGTCTGTGGGGCTGCATGTTCTGATTCATCATGTGGTCCAGCAGTGCATATTCGACAGTAGTCGGGTCAGCTCTTACTGAAGTAGTATTTCCTTGCTGCAGCCTGCCATGAAAGTGAAATGCGTGTACACTTTGTGGCGCAGCTGGAAGAAATCTTTGCCACTAGCTTGCTTATAAATTGTCATCCTGTCTGATTGCTTGTTTGTGAATAAAGTTCTCACAGCTGCCATGCCTGGTGCGTCAGCAAAACCTTGAGTTTCTCCCACGCTTGCTGTATGTCGGTGCCTCTTTTAAGCTTTAGATTCTGTATGCAAACCCTGCTGATAAAGCAAAAGGCAACAAGTAGTTTTGCCTTAACTACAGAACACGCCATTTGCTCAAATGCACGTGCATATTATTGGCCTAGTTGCAATGGCACATTTGGTGGCATATAGTAATATTATTTAGACTGTTGGCAACTTTGGGGTGAACTTTTTTCTCTTCTTTGTTAATTCATCTGTAGAGTACTTAGGAAGTAACTGTTGCTAACAGTTGTATGACACTTTTAGTGATGCTGACAAAATCACTAATGCTGATTACTGCACTGAAAGGACATTGCAGTATTTATGCTTTCAATACATCTTTTGTTCAATTTTCAACTACTATACTTCCCAGCATATGGTTTCAGTTTCCCTGACATGGATAAAAGCTATGAAAAGAAGCATTCCTGCCTGTTCATGAAGACAATCAGTGCAATGAATTCGAATTTATTCACCTGCAGGAGTATTAGCCCTGAAAATAATTATAGGTGTGTAAGCACCAAATTTTTCTTACGAGAGTAGTGGATAGCACTCATGTTCTTAAGGCAATCAACATGAAGACAGTCTGGCATCTGGTTAAGCAACTGATGAAATCTAATAAATGAGAGGTGGTTGCTGCATTTTACAAAGCTTGTTGCTGGGCAAATTGTTTCCATTCTGAAGGAAACATGTTAAAACTTTACACTGACAGCATCAGCACTCATCTTGTTCATTTTCTTTCTTGCTCGTGTCTTACTAAAGTATTGGTGCTAACATTTTTTCCTCAGATGGCAGTGGTGCTGTGGTGTAGTCTGGTGCAACACAATTCTGATTGCCTCTGTGGTGAGACCTGCATTTATCTCATGATTGGAATCACATTACTTGAGTTTCTGCTTTGTTTTAGACTGCTTTGTTTTAGACTCATGCAACTGTATACAAATCACTTCACTTTGTGCTTCTTTGTGCAAAGTTTATGGTCAAACAAAGTGATACTGTCATGTGAAAAAATGGAAGCAAACTGGCTTGCTGCATGAGCACAATGCAAAAAACCGGTTTCTTCATTTGCATCATATATAATATACATGCAACAGACACCGTGCAGCCATATAGCTAGCTAAAGAAAAATTGCTTTTGAAGGTGCATTTTTATTTTTCTTGGCAGTAATCTAGTGCTATGGCAAGACAACCAAAAATGTGGTCATGTTCCTTGATAGATCTGTCTTGCTGATAAACCCATGTTCATGTGCCATTAGCTGAGCATTGAACATCTGAACCCAAAAAAGAGCTAGCGAATAATGGAAGGGCAGGGAGGTTAACAAGACAACGTCCTGTGAAATTGACATTTTAAAGATGCATACCTAGACACCTAGCTTTTGGATGCGAGTTTTCTTGTTTGTCATGATGTGTAAGGCATTATTATACCTGGATTACGATGTGATATTCTCCTATGACCGTTAAATAATTTATAAGTGAATTTGTTTCTCGTGCTGTTTCGGTTTCGCTTTCAACAGTCGACTGATGACTGTATCTTCAAAGTGTGCTTCTAGGCCATGTGCGGAATGAAAAACTGCAATATAATCACTGCTTCTACATTTATTGTCATTCCGGCTGATGAGGAAGGCTGGCTTCAGCACTGTAGTGAATTAAAATGATGAAGCAGCGATTATATCGACGTTTTTCCATGCCTCACATGACACAGAACCAGACTGACGTAAGGCCATTATTTGAAACCAAAAGAGCATGACAGAAAAATTCTACTGTAATTTATTTTAGTGGTCGTAGGCGAATACCACATGGAAATTCATGCATAGTAGTGTCTTCCACAACATTGTAGTGCATGAAAATGCCACCGAAATTAGGTGTCTATAGTCCTTTAAGTTCTTGTACTGTCAAAAATCGTGTGATGGACATCAGGGTCTCCTTGCTAGTACGTGGGCATCGCAAAGAGATGAGTCTAGATGGCTGTGACAGGAAAGAGCAAACGCATTTAATGACTGATGAAGATCAGCACTGCTGGAGGAGAAGTGCAGCACCATGCAAACTTGTAGTGATGATGGTGACGGAGACTTCTGGTGTTGGCAACATGAACTTCCTCCATTCTAATCCCACCAGATAGGTTGCGCTAAGTGATTTCCATAGGATATAAGTGTTCTGTGGGACGTTTCACAGTGGTTCTGCAGGGGAGTCAGAGCAAGCACGATCTAACTTTTTCGTCTTGACCACGATGTAGAATCTGTATTCGCGCTGATATCTGATGATGATGATGGATTTTTATGGCGCAAGGGCATCTCTGGCCAAAGAGCGCCATGACACAAGGTATTTTTCAAATTCTCAAGGTGGGGTCGAAGACCCATTTCCCAAGCACTTTACCCTAAATAAGCCGAGCACCAGACCAGGGGAAAGCTTGTACCCATTGTATCACCGGTGGGTACCCGGCGGCACTGGGGATCGGACCCCGCACCTCCCGCATGCGAGGCGGATGCTCAACCACTTGGCCACCGCTGCGGTGTGCTGATATCTGAATACCTCAGGAATTTGTTATTAACTAGCATGACACAACCCCATTTTATGAGATCGAGGTGTTCCGAGTCGTTCACAGAAATGTTTCTCAACTTAATCAAGTATTCTCTAACCCAGTGGGACCAAAAGGATTGCGATTGGTTGGTTCTCTCTGAGTCGCCAAAAGTTCCTCAGTTGTTCTGATGGGGAGCAAGGAGTGTTTGACATGCTAAACAAAGGGAATGATGTGAGCCGTTGTCCAGCCAGAAAACTCGGTAAAAAGAGGGCAGGGTCCATGAACACTGCTGAAAACAAAATTGAGGGGATGAGAGTTCAACATTGCCTCCAATTCTTCAAGAATGATAATGAGGTCATTCTCGCTGACCACTTATCTTCCCGGCACCCTTTACTGACAGCACAAGTCTGTCATAAAACCCTACCCACCACGGGGAATTTGGGCAAATAAACATCCATTGTATTTTTAAATCATGAAGAAGGAGAGAATGTCAGGATCTTGAATCATGCTCCATATTTTCTTCAGTTGCATGAAAGGTTTCATAGAAATTCGTGCATTGTCAGTGTAGACTAACACAGTCCCCATCTGGGCACAAATCTATAAAAACCATGATGGAAATTGACAGCCGTCATGTCATCAACTGGTTTGAAAGGTACAGCCATTGTAACAGTACAGTCAAAAACGGGGAGGTATACTTTCCTCTGATCTTCTTTTTGGAAAAGAAGACATCCTGCAAATTAAGGTCGATGCCAATGATGAGGAAATAGGTTGCAGTCTTGTAACGTCTACAAGTAGCAGTGTTTCCTGGTCAAATGGTGTAAACTGTGTCTTGCAACAAATAAAACATCCATATTTCAGTTTCTTCGCTGGCTGCCATCCTCAAGGAATCCAATATCTTTCATGGACCTTCATAGGGGTGTCACAAGCACCAGCATGAAAAACCTTCGCGTGAGCTTGCCAGATAAGTGTACTCAACGACGAATCCTTCGGAAGCAGAATAGGACAACTGGCTGCATTCATTTCGCTTATGCTCGGTGCTCTTCCTAGGACTCGTAATAAGCCCTTGTTGAAACTCGGTCTGACTTCTTCAGATGAACGTTTCCCTGTCTTTTTGGGCCCGTTTTTTAAGTTGTGCAGGTATCTAAAAATCTATGCTGTTATTCACGGTAGCCTCATTAAAGAGCTGAAGCTCTTAATGTCGAGTAGATGCTCATCCTGGATCTTGATTTCGAATGTATGTATTACAGTAGCCAATTCTTGATTGGGCATGTCACACTGTACAGCTTCTTTTGAAATTTGGCCCGGCCAACCTGCCTTATCCGTTATCCATTGTAGATCTAGATTGCAACAGCTTGTCTACGGAGATGCCTCTTGTAAGTAGATCATCTGGGTTCTCCTTGCCAGGACAGAATCGCCAGAGTGAAAGATCGGTCAGAGTGCATGTCTTGAACTCTGTGGCACACAGATGTCTTCCACATATGTGGATTTTTCCGAATCCAGCTGAGAATAATTTGCGAGTCCATTCAAAAAGGTCACATTGCTGAATCTAAGGTCACAGTTATGAGAAACATAGCTGTACATTCACATAGCCATCAAAGCTGACATCAACTCTAGCCTTTTAGAGTTACTGTTTTGAAAGGTGCAACCCTTGCCTTCGAGAGCAGCAAAACTGTGTCAACTCTTCTGCAAGATCCATGTGTGCATAAATACGTTGCCACTCCATAGGCACTCAGACTAGTATCTGCGGAAAGATGAAGCTCAGCTTGGCCGATAGGGCCTTTATGCTATTGCAGCTCCTAGATTCTTTGGAATGCTGAAATCCTCAAGTGTATCTATATCTTCACTCCATTTAAGCCAGGTGTCAGCCAAATGGGCTGGCAAAGGGCCATCCTTTTGATCATTCGCTTCCAATAGGTCTTGAAGAAGAATCTTTGCCTGCACCAAAAAAGGTGCTAGGAAACCTAGTGTGTCATAAAGCCCTGCGACAGCTTTGAGTACGAAGTGCTTCGTGACTTGATGGTATTCGAGGAAATGAATCTTACGGGTTTAAATGAAAAGTAGTCTGTTCACACATTCCAAGACAGCCCTAAAACCTCGGACATTCGTTGGGTAGGGCAGGGGTCTCTCATCTGAAGCAGAATTCCTGAACTTGGTGCTTATGGCAGGGTTATTGCTAGTCCATTAACGAATGTTCATGTATGCATGCTGAAAAATTCCATTATTTCTGGTGCATTCTGCAGGTGCTGACACATGGTTTCTGCTTCTGCAGTAAATGGATTTTTAGAATGTATGGCATGTGAGCATGGCTCTTCTGTCTGTAAGTGACGGCTCGTTGGTTTGTACATAAGGACTGTGTATGGGCGACTTATGTAGTGGCTCCAGTCGTTTAAGGTATGATGGCCTCGCTGACCCATACACTATAGATCCATAATGCAGGGTAGAGTGTACTACAGAGCGGTAGATAAATAGATAAAGAGGAGGAGGGAAAGACAGGGATGTTAACCAGAAAGGGGTTCCGGTTGGCTACCCTGCACTGGGGAAGAGGGATTAGGCGGCTAAAAGGAGGAAGAGAGTAGGGGAAAAAGGCATAACACACACACACATGCACAACGCTGTCACAATTTGTCACTCAATCCAGTCGCTCTCAAGTAGGCAAAGAGTGCCTTGTATGCCTTGAGGGCAGTCGACTGCTGTGGCCACAGACCGAGAATCTTTTGCTCTGTTAATGGGCGAGGATCGAGGCGGTCCAGGGCACAACACAGTGTACAGAGCGGTAAATTTGTATGAGACATGTCATGTCTGCACCCCAAATGTTTTCGTGACATTCCTTTGAGTTTATTAAGAGATTGGGAGGCTTTCTTCTTGTGCATTTATATGAGGCACGAACGTGAGTTTTCTGGAAAAGGTTGTGCCTAGAAACTTGTGCTCATTTTTTACAGGTAGCTATGTTTCGTTCAGGTGTATGAATGGGTCAGCCTGTAGGCCTCGTTTGAGCGAGAAAAGAATATCCATAGTTTTGTGTGGAAAACTGGAAACCGTTCCTAACTGTGCATGTCACTAATTTATTTATTGTCAAATGTATTTGTCTCTCGCATGTTATTAGGTTTGAGGACGTGCAGGCTATTTGAAGATTGTGAACATAGACTGAATACATAATGGACTTGGGGATTACTTTGGCTGTGGAATTCATTTTTATAACGAAGAGCGTTGTGCTTAAAATGCACCCCTGGGGAACTCCATTTTCTTGAACGAAGTTTCTTGAGAGGGATGAGCCTAGACGTATGTGAAAAGAACGGTTGGACAGGAAATTATTTAGGCAGTTTATGATCCTGTGACCAATGCAAAGCTCTGCTGGGTCGCGAAGAATCCCAACCTTCCAGTTTGTGTTGTATGTCTTCTCGGTGTCGAAGAAGAGGGCAAGACAGTGCTGTTTGTGTATAAAAGCTTCTCTGACAGTATTTTTGAGGCAAACTAAATGGTCTGTTATTGAGCATGCCTTTTTAAAACCGCAGTGATGGATGTCACAAAGTTTGTGGGATTCAAGGACAAATGTTAGTCATATTCAGGACACTTTCAAATGATTTGGCGAGACAGTTTTTAAGGGCTGTAGCTACTAGGGGAAATTGATGGTTTTCTAAGTTTCAGGAACCGCACTATCACGGCTGTTTTCCACACTTTAGGCATTTTTCCTTCTATGAATATTTTGTTAAAGAAATTCAACAGTGCCTCTATGGCACACTGAGAAAGGCTCCACTGTTTTTCTTTGTTTTCTGGCTATATTTTTGTGTTTCAGAAATGACTGGATAGTGAGATAAATTGGAAACTGCAGCAAAATGTTCCCCCAAAATGTCTGCCTGTTTCCTTATGCTTTTTTGTGTACCAGGTGTTGTGAGAAAAGGAATTGTGAATGGTGAGAAGTTGTCATTAAATTTTTGAACCTGCTGCCACATTTTTAAAGATTTAATTGGACTTTTTATAGATGAAATGTAACTGTGCCCTGAGGCTTTGTCAGCACTGCGATGGACATACCGAGCTTTATCTCCTACCTTTATAAAATTTGCGAGATCCTCCTGTGTCGGATGCCTGAAAAATTTACACCAAGCTCTATTTCGTTGTTTTCTGCTTCCTTAGTCTTTTGTCCACCACACTTTGTGGCTTTGCAGCACCACTCCTGAAGACTGAGGAATAGCTAAGTGTGTGGCATTTATGAACAATTCGCGAACATTTCGTTTATCTGATCGATGATGAGATTTCTTAAAACTATATTTTCTAAACTGCCTTTTGCTCTAAAAAGCTGCCAGTCTGCTAAATGCAACTTCCGACGTCGCGGTTTTGTTCGAATGACTTCTGGTGGAGATGTTCACTACAGAAGTTCCAAAAATGCCCATCTAGAACACTCTTTAACAACAAACCGCAAGCTACCCGGCCACTGCTCTTGCGATTTGAGATGTGCCAAAACCTCAGTGTACTAGACACATTGCCAAACAGGGCTCGAAGGCGAGATCCGCTGCCGCCATGGTACAGTTTCCATGCAATCCGTGATCTAACTCTTACGCAGTTCCGCAAAATACATTCCACATCAAGCTATAATACAAGAATTCCATACACTTCAGCAAAAATACAGTACTTTCATAGCTTTTTATTTAGATGGTTCAAAAAGAAATGCTTACATTGGAAGCCCAGTAGTATAAGGAAATTGGAATAAAATATAAAGACTTCCACAATGTGCATCCATCTTCACTGCCGAGTATTATGCTATCTGTGTAGCCATGGAAAAAATAGTAAATGAGAACCTTACCAACAGTATTATTTGCACAGACTTGCTAATTGTGCTTATTGGCCTTCATTCTAGAAATACAATAATTCCACTGCTTGACGACCTCATACACAACATTACAACAGCCATTGCTCAAGGACAAAACATAACACTGCTGTGTGCAAAGTCATGTCAGCATAAAAGGCAACGAAAGAGCAGATTTGCTGCTCAAGCTTATGACAAGCAAATTAAAAAAGTAAATGTACCATATAAAGTTTGCATAAACATAGTACATCGTAAAGCAAGAGAAAAATGGCAATCTGCTTGGAACAATGCAATAAATAACAAACTGCACTTGGTAAAGCCAGTTTTAGGCGAATGGATGTTGTGTCCACCAGGAACGTTTCAAGGAAGTCGTCTGCCGTCTCCGTATAGGCCACGCACATTACGTACAACTTTCTGCTAATGAAAACAGACAAACTAGTTTGTACATGTAGAGATGAACTTACAGTAAATAACATTTTAATTTCATGCTCGAAACTGGAAAAGCTGCTTTTTTTCCATTTTATAATCAACGCATTGCTTTTTACCTAGTGCTGCTCTTAGGTGATATTGCAATCGTTGATATGTCTTGTGTTGTTAGATTTTTAACGGAAGGAGGTTTTCTTGAAAAATGTAAATCATGAATCAGTGCTTCGCATGATACACCTGAGCCGTTTCTTATTCCGGAGAAAAGGTCTCAGGTCTTTATTTGCTTGGTTGGGGGGCCTCGAGATCCTTGCCCGGGCAAGGATGGCCACTGAGGTTACCCAACCCCCTTTAAAGCTTTTAATAGTACCAATTTATAATATTTTTCCTTTGTCATCACGAGGTTAATTCTAGCTTTTAAAGCACTGTAAACCACCGAAGATTTTTCAAATTTCTATAAAATTATCCAGAAAATTTCTCCTATACCTCGATCTTGGTGCGTGATGGCCTTAGTTTCTTATGTGCCATAAAGCCCAACACAACAAACTGGTTTCTGTAGCAGTGAGAAGGGCACATGTATACATTAAACTTTTGTCCATAAAGTTCCAAGACTGATTTATTTTCTTTCCTAGAAGTGATTGCCCAAAGCAGATGTTGATGCGTGTGTTTAGCGCCATCTTCTAGTATTGATATTGGCTGTTGTTGTTAGTTGCTGTGGCAGCCGCTAGCGGGAGTGGTGAACACTTTTCAGGAACTCAAGGAAGCCCATCTCACAAATCAATACACGACCCTAGCCCAAACGAAGTTGGGTCGGCACTTGCTAGCCCACCTTCACATCCAACATGATTTTCACATTCAGGAGCGGGTCCGAGTGCCTGAACTCTGGAGACGCGCCGTCAGAGTTCGACCCCTCCCCACTAAGATGGACAAGGAGGATCATAGTGGTCGTCGTCACGCTAGGGCGGAAGCCTTAGCGCACCACTATGGCAACAAACATGGTGTCTTTTACGTAGATGTAGCTGGGCCTACCCACGGGGGGTGGTACACGGCCGCGGTCATACATCAAGAAATACAGGTGGATGGGCTTTCCTTTCGAGCCCCAGGCACAAAACAAGCTGAAGAGGTTGCCATCGCCCTAGCTGCTTCTGATTCAAAATCCAAACACATAATAACAGACTCGCGTTCGGCATGTCGCAATTATGAGGCTGTGGGGAGGTGGCTGACACCTACCACATGGTTTGGGCTTGCCAGCGCAACTCAGCTCTCCCCCCCCCCCCCCAATCCTACCAGAGAGGAATGGGAGGCGGCCCTGCTTGGCTGTTCGGACCTTCAGTCCCAAAAGGCTTTGGTCAAGAGGGCTAAGCTGGCGGATTCGACCGATAGGGTCCCGGAATAAGGACTCCACCCATTGCGGGGCTCTTTAAAGAGCCTCACCTCTTTCATTAAATAAAGGCTTTTCACCACCACCACCGCTAGATGGCACCACGTCTTCGGAAAGACTGTCGCCTCTAGTCATTGGCACATTCTGCTGTGAGTGACTGTGGAGAGATGGACGACTGTCTTGAACAGCATATTAACATAAAATTCTGCGTTAAACTTGGCAAGGCCGACACACAGACATATGAGCTTCTTCATGATGCTTACAGCAAAGAGATGTTATTGGAGAGACGAGTGTTCGAATGACGTAAGAGGTTCTTCTCAGGCAAAGTGGTGGTGGAAGACGACACAAGGCAGAGGTGCCCTTGGAATGAAGACAACATGGCTTGAATCACGGAATTGTGCAGCAAGACCGCACCGTTACAGTTTGCATGCTCTCAGATGCCCTCAACATCAGCAAGACAGCATGCAGTCAAATTTTGTGTGAGGACCTGGGGGAATCAAAGCTGAATGCCAGACTTGTGCTGCACTCCTTCACACAGCGCCAGGAGGACACATCCATCTGTATGGGCTGAATAGCTCAGATGCACACAAGGATGCTGCATTCGTCAACATCTATGGGAATCTGGACAATGGCGCCTTCAGCTATTAGGTAACGCTCGTGATAACATGCTCCTGTAGTTCAACCTTGATGCTATGTCCAATTGGGTTATCGAGTGGTTTATGAGTTTAAATGGTAGTAAATGCAAAAGTATGACAAAACTTTTACTACTCGTACTAAGACACCTATACCCTACTGGTACAGAATTAACTCTATAGCTCTCAACAATGTCACTTCCTATAAATACCTCGGAGTTTACCTAACAAATAAATTTTCATGGCATGGTCATGCAAAATATATCAGTAACAATGCTAATCTTGCTCTCGGTTATCTGCATAATAACTTATATCAATGCGCCGTAGCATCCCAAACTAATTTTGTATTAAACATTAAGTTTCAAAGTTTATTTCGCGTCTAACAATACAGATAGAGCAATTGTAGAAAAAAGCTGCCCTTGGCCACCTTGGCGAGTCTACGATGATAATGATTGGCAGGGAGGCAGCATAAGAGTTTATACATTTTAAAAAGCAGCACAGCAAGGAAACACCAAAGAATACACGAAACAGAATTATGTATACTTAAGGAAACTTAGAATTTGACCTAAACTAGAATATGCCTCCACAATATGGGATCCCGCTCATTGTACACTAACTGAAGACATTGAAGCAATCCAACATTGATCAGTGCGCTTCATTCTATTATGCCTGAACTGCGCGTGTTTCTCTAACAAAGTCATAACTAGGTCTACCGAACTTGCACACTAGAAGGAAACCCTCCCATTTGTGCCTGCTTCACTATTTATTTCTCTAACTCCTCACTGAAAAATTTAATATCTGAACTAAGTTATCAATACGTGTCGATTTGCAAAAACAAAATTTGCACCGCACATTGCTGTAATAAGAATAATAATTGGCTTTGGGGGAAAGGAAATGGCGCATCACCTGGCTCTTATATCGTTGGACACCTGGGGCCAGATTCCACTTCGGTTCCGTTTCCGAACCGTTCCTTTTCGGAGTGACGTCAAAATGACGACAGCGAAGTACGGGAGGAGAAAGAAGGGGAAGCCAACGGCCAATCGGTGAGCGCGCGACCTCGCGGGAGCCCGGCCCACGACTGCCTGGCTTTTTCGGGGGCCGTACACTAAAAAATAGGTTGTTTTAAAAAGAAATCAAATATTACTAATAAATGGTAGTACATATTATTTAATAAGAAGTCGCAGTACGTGCAAGGGAGTGCAGTAAAAAACTATTTTGACGTTTCTTTTGGTACATGTTTCTCTTTTCTGTCGGTAGATGGTGTCGCATACGCGCGCGTGCGGTGCCGTCTGGGAAAACATGTGCTTTTTGGCGCGCGTTGAAGTTTCGTCTGCCTTTGGTCCCGTTTCTGACAAGAAGACTCGCAATGGTAGAAGCAGCTACTCGCCGGCCTCTTGGGCACCATGTTTCGCCGCGACAGCGTACTCTGCTTGTAGAGTTCATGAATGAACACCTGTGGCTCGTGAAAGGGTCGTATGTTTTGACGCCAGAAATTATTATCATAATAAATGACGCCATTTATATGTTGCCTTGCTGAGTGTATCGCTGTTATATATATATATATATATATATATATATATATATATATATATATATATATATATATATATATATATATATATATATATATATATATATATATATATATATATATATATATATATATATATATATATATATATATATATCAATTTTAACTGTTTTCATGTAGGGCCACAATAACAGTATTGCGACGCAGAATGCAATATATTGAGAAAATAATGCGGAAACCTCGGCAGAATTTGTTTCTCATAAGTATCGTTAACATGCTACCCGACAATGTAAATGACGTTTCCTCACTCGATTTTGAGTGCATCAAAATTTAAGCATACAGAAGCACGAAACCCACGCAGGCGGCTGAAATTCGCGAATTATGATTTTGCTTTAACGAGTGGACAGACTTGTAGTACTTACCAACATCGTGTTAATTTAGGGCGTAGTAGCCCTTTCTGGTCATGAATGCCTGCGTTTCACCAGAGCTGAGGCCTTTGGGCTGACTGATGGCAACGAGGGTTCCATCGATGCAGCCAACGACACCAGAAATTCGGCCGCAAATTCTGCCACTGCCTGCTGTTTTTCCGCTGGCTTGGACGTAAAGGTTTCCCACCCTTTTCGCTTGCCTACGTCGCGAGTTACAGCTAGAGCTACTGCGCTGATACAGCGGCTCATTGAGGATTGCGAGAGTTGGTCACCTCACTGCCGACAGAAGTCTGAAACCTCCCGGTTGCAAAAAACCGAAGCGGGCAGAGAACTTTCGCTTCTGTCGGCAGTCCGGTCGGCCCCTTTGCCCCGATTTGGCCCTCAAGATCAGCACACAGCCTACGCACCAGCGCCTTACTTATCCTGAAATGATGGCGGAAATCTTACTCCGGCAGATCGAAGGCATCTTCCCTGTTTTTGGGTCTTCTCTGCCCAGTGCTGCCGCAAAGAGCCGCGAAAAGATACGGGGTAATGGGCGCCGCCATGTTTGTTTACAAGCGTGCAGCAGCGCTTCCCGCGAAACGGACCTACTCGCCGCGGTTCTTGTGCCGGCCGGCGAAACGGTTCGTTTCGGCGCCGTGGCCACGCCCCGTGACGTAGACGAAAAACGCGGAGCCGCCTCCGGAAGTTTTTCGCCATGCCGGACGTGACGACGGACGGCCAATGAGAGGAGGCGAAAGGAACTGGTTCCCGGACGGAACCGCAGTGGGATCTGGCCCCTGAACCGCGCCGTAAGGGAAGGGATAAAGGAGGGAGTGAAAGAAGGAAGAGGTGCCGTAGTGGAGGGCTCCGGAATAATTTCGAGCGCCTGTGGATCTTTAACGTGCTCTGACATCGCACAGATCACTGGCGCGTGTGCGTTTCACCTCCATCGAAACATGGCCGCCGCGGTCGGGTTCGAACCCGGGTGCTCCGGCTCAGTAGACGAGCGCCTTAACCAAAGGCCGGAGGCTTGTCGGCGTTTCAGGCAGCGTTTAGAATTGTTCGTTACATGACCAGATTACCATGAAACACCGATTAATTTTTCTTTCATTTTTTAATTCGTTTTGGTACAGCCTTTAGATTGGGTACACGTCCAGAAGATCAACAAATCAAATTATTTCCTACTATATACAACCTGAATGCACACACCGTAAAAGCATCACGATTAGCTGACTCAGGCGCCCCGCTGCCTGGTTGTCGCCGGCAGTGTCTCGCGGTCGTGAGCCGCCTCTTCACCTGTCCGTGATGATCGGCCGTTGCGACTTGGGCAAGGCATGTCGACGACTTCACGACACGAACTGGCAGCACCTCAGTCGCCAGTGGCTGCCTTCACCTTGTCCTTCACTAAGGCTACTGTTTGGCTCCACTGGTGGCGGGTTGAATTCCTGTGTGAGGTCAGCCACAGGCTGATACGGCGGGGTGAGATTGGCATAGGACGAGAGCACAGGCGCGGCGATGCCATCCTCCATTTCAATCCGACAGCAGGATGCAAGGCTACCCATTTTGCCTGGGCTCGTTTGCGGTGACGTCGCAGACAGTGAGTGGCAGATGTTACCTTGTGCTGATCGGGGCTTAAAGACCGCCGTCCTCTTAAAATGTGTCTACGCTCCCTTGGTGCACATTGGGTACCAACGGTAAATGACTGGAGTTCTACGACGCAGCGACGATTGCAAGCTCCGACATTCGAATGGAATCACGCGTGGCGCACCGTTTGCCGCGTGGGGTTCTTCTTCGTCGTCGTCAGCTAAGGGAAGATGAGAGTTTTGTTCCACGATGCTTACCAACTAATAAGCCAAGTGACCGAACAGCAACCAATTGAAACGCATGTTGTAATTCTTGTACACGTTTTAGTGCTGTAATCGGCATCTATTGTTTTCATTGTTGCGTAAATTTGAGACATCTGATTTACCCGAAGAATAATAATAATAATAATTGGTTTTTGGGGGAAAGGAAATGGCGCAGTATCTGTCTCATATATCTTTGGACACCTGAACCGCGCCGTAAGGGAAGGGATAAAGGAGGGAGTGAAAGAAGAAAGGAAGAATAGGTGCCGTAGTGGAGGGCTCCGGCATAATTTCGACCACCTGGGGATCTTTAACGTGCACTGACATCGCACAGCACACGGGCGCCTTAGCGTTTTTGCTCCATCAAAACACAGCCGCCGCGGTCGGGTTCGAACCCGGGAACTCCGGATCAGTAGTCGAGCGCCCTAACCACTGAGCCACCGCGGCGGGGTACCCGAAGAACTTCCTATGCCGGATTCTGCCGGGCGACGAAACAATGACTCGTGCGAGTGCACGAGGAGTCTGGATTGCTCGCTGCGCGCGAGGCTCTTGCTGGCCTCACGCGGCCGACGGAACGTAAAGGAGAAAGAAGAGGTTATGGAGAATGGAAAGGCGTTGTAATCCTGCTAGGCGCCTTAACTGCGCAGTGAAGGCAGGGATGAAAGGAGGAATAAAGGGGGCGGCGAATGAAGTCCAGGAGCCTACCACGCAGTGAGGGATGGAAGCTGAGTGCAGCCGTCGCAGTGGTTCAGTGGTTATTGCGTTCGGCTGCTGAGCAAAATTAGGTCACAGAATCAATTTTGAGTTAAGGTGTTGAATGCTACAGGTGGGATTAGCCTTGCTTATTCTGCCTGCAATTGCTCCACCGCAGCGTCACTTCTATGTTAATGATGTCCTAAAACCTGTCGTATCTACCCCACTATGCGCACAGTCACTTATAATAGCACATATTTCTCTCCCGCAGTCACCATCTATGCACACATTCACTCCACAGAGTCCTATTCACAGTACACTCGAAGTCAACATCTATGCACATATTCAGTCACAGTAGAACATATTCCATTGCAGTGCCACAATCCATACAAACATTCAATCACAGTGTAGCATAGTCCACTCCAGAAGACAACATTTACGCACACATTCAATCACAGTAGACCATAGTTGCTGTAACCATTTAGAAACAAGATCAGTGTCCTGCAGAAATGTTAAAAGAAGGCGTGCAGCCTCCCTTCTGCATGTCTGGTTTCCACTCGGGTAACCAATGTCCTGAACTGTACTGTGAAGGGTTCCTGTCTTCTTGAAGGAAGCGAACATCACATACCTTTCTGCGTTGTACTCTGGGCGGTACATAATATTATGTTCGATATCCCCG
The DNA here is from genome assembly GCF_052857255.1 of Amblyomma americanum. Taxonomy (NCBI): domain Eukaryota; kingdom Metazoa; phylum Arthropoda; class Arachnida; order Ixodida; family Ixodidae; genus Amblyomma; species Amblyomma americanum. The sequence goes on from NC_135497.1 coordinate 109,703,177, forward strand.
CACACACTAGATAAAGAACATAGCGGAGACGATGCCATGCCCGTCTTATGCATCCAAGCAGGAGTGCAAGCAGAGGCCGTACGAATTCGACGTAGTGAGTGGCCTGGGATCTTCTCAGTCCCTTGTCACACATGGCTTGTGGGGCGCACTCCACAGGGTACTGAAATGGTCGATCACCGTTTTTCTGTGGAAACTTTTTCCATCTTGAGGTATTTTTTTTCATGAATTCCTTCACAGAGCCGTATGGGCGAGGCTGTCTGCCACCTCATTGCCTCTGGCTGCTATGTGAGAAGGCACCCATTGGAAATATAGAGTAAAGCCTCTGCTGTGCAGATTCTGAACCAAGAGCTTATAGGCAGAACAGCAGTATAGAATCCGCACTGTAACCTCTGAATGGAGGATTTGGAACCAGGATTACAAGAGGTTGAGCCGGACAGGACCCTAACTTCCGTAAAGCCGCCTCAATAGCAACACTTTCGACCGTTGTGGAGGATACGACAGCAGTAAAGCGTACAGACCACTTACGGTCCAAAAAAAAGGAATATAATAAAAGCCGCTGCGCTAGCTTGTTTGACCTTGTCTACAGAACCATCCGTGAAAATTTGAAGATGACGGGCATACTCTGTTTCCAAATGCTCAAGTACGAGCGAACGCGTTGCTGCCAAAGGAGAGCTGCGCTTTGCGCTCACATGGGGAATCGCGACCTTACAGTCGAGGGTCGGAAAAGACCGGGGCGGTTTCAACTGTTTCCTTTGCCTTCGGACATTAAGTCGTACAGAACTAAGAGCCAAGTATGCTTTCGACTCATATCTTGCAGACGCGGACGAGAAGGGAACGCCCAGCTACCGTCTCTCCTAGGCGGCCAAGATGCATTAGTAGTCTCTGAGAAGCGACAACGCTAAGAGGTTTTGATAGACTCATGAAGTGCGGCTTTGTTCGCAGCTGCCTGAGGAATTCCAGTGGCTCTTCTTAGGCTCTTTCTGTGGACAACTTCGAGACGTTCAAGCTGTGATGCCGAGGGGGAAATTAAAGTTAATTGATACATTATGCGACTGACCCCCAGTGCTTCATGAAGTTTTACCATTGAAGAAGGATGGTTTCCCCGTTGCTCAGTAGCAATTCTTCGGATCACATTGAGACGAGGAGATATAGATAAACAATCGCGTCGACAGCTTTTCGCCACTGCAGACGGGAGTCAATAATGACGCCCAGGAAACGCGTGAGGTTGAATTTTACGGATGCAAGAGTGACAGAGGTCTATCTTCAACCGCGCTCTACGTCTTCCCACTCCTGGAAACAGAACAAATCATAACTAAATAGTTTTTAGGCGCAAAAAAAGGACAAGACACATAGGGTAGGTGACAGGACGAAGCGCCAACTTCCAACTGATTTTATTGCATGCGTGAAACGTACTTAAATAGCTTGTCGTCACATGTACGACTGTGAAAAGAAATTCTTGGAGCGCGCCTTATCAAGTCGTACTTTAGCTTTAGGTGACCCATCTGCACATGTGACGACAAGCTATTTAAGTACGTTTCACGCATGCAATAAAATCAGTTGGAAGTTGGCGCTTCGTCCTGTCACCTACCCTTTCTGTCTTGTCCTTTTTTTGCGCCTAAAAACTATTTAATTATGAACCAAAACCAACTAGCCCAGCAGCAAGTGCTCTTAAACAGAACAGAGCCAGGTTTTTGCACTGATAGAGACAATCCCACACTTTGAAGGTATGCTTGTACCGAAAGTAGAGCCTGTCGAGCTATCAGGGCCAATCGCTGTTGTTGGTAGCCAGTAACTCATATACAGATGTCGTCAGCATATATTGACATACGCACTTTCCTGCAATTTTTTAGCAATGAATTGGGAAGGCCAGTCATTACGACGTTGAAGAGCGTAGGGGTAAGAACACTTCCTTGAAGCACATCTCGTGATAAAACCCTTTCGGTGCTTAAGGTACTCCCTAACCGTACACGAACCGCACGATCCCTTATAAACTTGTAAATTAATCTAAACATATGGCTCTGTATGCCCATGCCTTGCAAATTGGTTAGAATTGAGCTCTGAAGCACGTTGTCATATTCTTTTGCAATGGCCGCCGCGGTGGCTGAGTGGTTACGGCACTCGTCTGCCGGCCCGAAAGACGCGGGTTCGATCCCGGCCGCGGCGGTCGAATTTCGATGGAGGCGAAATTCTAGAGGCCCGTGTACTGTGCGATGTCAGTGCACGTTAAAGAACCCCAGGCGGTCTAAATTTCCGGTGCCCTTCACTACGGCGTCTCAGCCTGAGTCGCTTTGGGATGTTGAACTCCCATAAACCATAAACCAAACCATCTTTTGCAACGTCAAGAAAAATGGCTAAGGTGGAAAGGTCGAAACCACTGTGGTGTTCAGTGTGACTCGCCAAGTGTAAGACGAAGACAGGATCAAATGCGGTCCGAGTTTAGATGGGGGCTGGTACGGCACCTCTTTCTTCCTTTCTTCTTTCTCTTCCCCTTTATCCCTTCTTTACGGGGCGGTTCGGGTGTGTACCGAAATATGTGAGAGAGTTTCTGCGCCATTTCCTTTCCTCAAAAACCAATTTTCATTTCTATAACGCAAAACATGGTCTTCCTTTTTTGCTCTCTCACCTTTTGCGTAATGGTGTGTTTAACTTGTGGGAGAGAGAGTGCGAACGCAATCGCGATTTCCTCTGCGTGTGTTGTGCTGTAGGCGCGGAAAGTGAGTCCTACCACTGTAGTGGTGTCGTGGACCACTGCTGCAGTGAACCACCCCCCACGGCGGGGAATGGCAATATCCACGTATTACACATGTTGTTGTCGACCATAATGTCCCTCCAGTGCTTCTGCACGCGCAACGCGACGGCCATTGTTGTCAGAGTGTGGCATGTTGCGGGGATGAATCGAATCCTGAGGACGCGTCTCCAGGCTTCTGGTGCTCGTACCCGTTCCTCAAAGGTGATGGTGTGTTGGATGTGGAGTCGGTCAAGAACGCGTTGACCAGATGGCGTTCGTGATAGGTTGACGAGATGGGAGTCTCGGAGTTTTTGATAGGTGTTGACCACCCCTCAGGTCCAGTAAACGCTGGTTGGATGTGGTAATGGGAAGGTCATGAGCCGGTTTGATGACTTTGCAGTGCATGACCTCGAGTTGGTCCTCGTGTTTGCGCATGCGAAGGTAGGGGGTTGAGTATAGAATTCTACTCGTTACCAAGGCATATGCCGGCCGCAAGGCACCTTTGCTTCGTAACCCCCCACACTTGCTAGAGACTCGGCGGACCCTACGGCCCACCAGATCACCATACATGGGGAGTTTTGCGAGTGCTGTGTCCGGTCTGCGTTGCTGGTGAATAAAGAGACCGATCTCCTTGGCCTCTCTAATCGGACCCGAAGGGAGTGTGAGGTGAATTGAAGTGTCGTCCGGAGGAGAGGGTCGAATATGGACAAATTCTGATTTGGTGGGAGCGCACTGGAGACCACAGTATGCAGCGTAAGTGTCTGCTGCCTGTTGTAGGCAGGTCTCCATGTGTCCGAGATTGCTTTGTGTTGCCCAGATAGAGATATCCGCATATAGGGCATATCAGATGCCGGGCATGGCTCTTAATTTTGCGAGGTTGAAGAGGAGGGAAGATAAAACCGCACCCTGTGGTGTATCCCGGGATCCGATGGTATAGGGTCCATGTCCTTTGTCTTGAATTCGAATGTAGGCCTGTCGACCTGTGAGCAATTGCCAGATATATATATCGGTATATATTCTGACCACAGTTGGTATTTTGGAGGTGGTTGAGTATTCATGTTTCACATTATCAAAGGCTCCTGACAAATCCAAGGCCAGGACTACCTTGTCATTATGAGGGAGTTCTTTGGGCTCTAATATGTCATTATGGAGTTGTAGAAGGATGTCTTGTGCGGATTTCTGTAATCGGAAACCAAACATAGTGTCTGCAAAAGTGTTATGTGTTTCGAGGCAAGTGGAGAACCTGTCTCGCACCAGGCGCAGGTGCTCCACATCAATTGGCTTGCCTGCCTTAGGAATAAACGTCACTAAGGCTGTTTTCCAATCCGGGGGGAGAGGAATCTCTCCAAGTCAGATATATATGGTTGATGAGTTCAAGGAGGGTAATATAGGCTGCATTCGGAAGGCTCGCCAGAAGTTTGACGGTGACCCTGTCCCGGCCCGTTGCAGTACCGCGTTTCATTTTGGCTAGGGCCTCCAAATCATGGAGATTGAAGGGTGCGTCCAGCTCCAGATTTGTTTGGCTTATGTATGAGCATTGAGAAAGGCGAGGGTCCACCGTGGTACAGAGATATCTGTCACACAATTTTCGGACCAGTTGTGTTGTAGTATCGGGAAAGTTATGCATTGGAGGTTGGAGATGCCGCGGCGTTTCTACACGCGTTTGATTGGGGTCAATAAGTGCACGAAACATACGCCAGGTGTTGCGGCCAGACATCTGGTGCGCAGCAGTGTTGCATCGATCCACCCAGTTAGTGCCGCTTAACTGAGCTGCATGGTCGGCAGCCTTGTGGGCGAGTTAAAGAATGTGGTGTCTGAGTTTCTTGTGTTTCTGCTTTTTCCATCGTTTGGTGAGACTGCTGCGGGCGTCCCAAATATGGAGAAGATGGTTGGCTACTTCGGAGGAGGAACCAGTGAGCTGAATGCATTGTTCGTTTTTGCGGAGGGTTGTCATTAGCGAGGCCACCCATTCTTGATATCCCGAGCGAACAATGTCGACAGAGGGAAGTGTCGAGCTGAACTTAGTCCAATCGGGAATATGTGCGGCGTTTAAGGGGCCGTGTGTAAATGGTCGTGTTAATGATGTAGTGGTCACTGCCAAGGGTTTCTTGGGCGTTAAGCCAGTCTGCGTGCCGAATATTGCTTGTAAGGGTCAAATCTGGGCATGTATCCTTGGTTAGTGAGTTGCCCACGCGAGTGGGGTTGGCCGGATCGGTATGGAGGGTTACACCGAGTGTCGAAATTAGCTCCGCCAATTTTCTGCCTCGGGGTTCCTCCCTAAGGAAGCCCCATTGCCGACATGGAGCGTTGAAATCTCCAACAATGAGTAGGGCGTCGCGTCCAGCCACACGCATTGCTTCTGTAAAGAGCTTAGAAAAAGTTACGTCTTTAATTTTTGGGCGCAGTATATATTAAGCCCACGAATCGAGGGGTCTTTGCTCCGCAAAGGTAAGACCGTGACCATGACATGGGAATATTCGGGGGTCGATGGGAGGGTGACCTCTTGTGCTGTGTAGTCTTTGTGAACTAGGATGCAGGTTTCTGTGTCCCTCTGGAAAGTCTGATAATTAGTGAGTTTGGTGTTGGCTCCGGGCTCCTGAAGGGCGACCACGGCCACGAGGAACTCAAGGGTTTCAAGGTAAAGGCGAAAGTGGGCTCGCTTCTGCCGATCCTTGAAACCCCTGCAATTCCACTGGGTTACTGTGAAGGGATGTGTTTTTGTCGATTCTCGAGATCTAGATTGGGGGCCATGATCAGAGGCTGAGGGGGCGAAGGATGCTGCTGTGTTAAGAAGGTTCGATCCACTGCAGCCCGAAGCCATGCGGATGGCGCATTTCTCGTTATCGGGATCGACAATACGACGAGAGAGTTTTGTGGGGCGTGTGGGAAACCTACGGGGTCCTGCACGTATAGAGAGACGTGGGTGTTCGAGAATCCATTTTGGGGTTAAGACTGATCCCCGCCGCGGTGGCTCAGTGGTTAGGGCGCTCGACTACTGATCCGGAGTTCCCGGGTTCGAACCCGGCCGCGGCGGCTGCGTTTTTATGGAGGAAAAACGCTAAGGCGCCCGTGTGCTGTGCGATGTCAGTGCACGTTAAAGATCCCCAGGTGGTCGAAACTATTCCGGAGCCCTCCACTACGGCACCTCTCTCTTCCTTTCTTCTTTCACTCCCTCCTTTACCCTTCCCTTACGGCGCTGTTCAGGTGTCCATTGATATATGAGACAGATACTGCGCCATTTCCTTTCCCCCCCCAAAACCATTTATTTATTAAGACTGATACCGAACGCGTGATGCGGGCAGTTATGCTATCCATATAGGCGGAAAAGGCAGCATTTATGAGTTTTCTTTCCTACCAACATTCAGGTTGTCTATAGTCTGTCATCCTTGTGTGATAAAAGTGCACTATCGGTTTTAATACAGAACTTACTTCAATACTGAACCGCGCAACCTTCCTTCCTCAGCCTCAGAGATTCATAGCGTCCATGGAGTAAGGAAAATTCCTCCAAGGTGGCGCCTCTTGTCCTATGACGTCAACACGCTTGTACTTCCGAGATTGGCAGTGGCGGCGATACCTGTATTTTGGTTCTTGCTATTTTCTACCTTACAAGAGCGTTTTTTTCAATAAGAGTGGCGTTTTTGTGATCAGGAGCTGGTATTCTAACGATACAAGCCAACTACAATTTCTCCTCACTGTCCCTTCAAATGCCAGTTGCCAGGGTGGCAGTTTGAGCGCGCTGCCTATGCGGAATGCACTCAATGTTACCGCCAAGCCGCGTCTACTTGCCCGATACACCACAGCTTCCTAAACAGTTTCAGCAGTATACTTAAACTGCAGCTAAATTTTATTTTTTACCCGCTGCGGTGGATCAATGGTTAAGGCGCTGGTCTACTGGGCCGGAGCACCTGGGTTCGAACCCGACCGCGGCAGCCGCGTTTCGATGGAGGCGAAAGGCAAAAGGCGCCCGTGTGCTGTGCGTTGTCAGTGCAATTTCGGAGACCACTACGGAATCTCTTCCTTCACTTCTACCTTCCTCTCTTCTCTTACGGCGCGGTTCCGGTGTCCACAGCAAGCTGCCGGCCAGGGTATCAATCTACATGCCTGAACTATCGAACTCGAAGTTCGAAACTGCAGACAAAATTTGATATTCCGCGTCTTCGCGTTGTCCCTCTCCTCTCGCACGCCAAAATAGCGGCGCTCCTTTGCCGGCCCCACTCATTCCGCCTCTCCCCTACCTCCGCCGGCTGCGTCGCGCGCGGAGTGGCCTCGTCCGCGGTTGCTCGCGACGTCTGCAAGAATTTGGCGCTGTGAACCAATGATAACCCCCGGCTGTTGACGTCATTAGCAAGACGTGACGTCGTCTGCCAGGTTTTCGTGCGCAAGCCCGGCTCCGCGCGTCGTCGCGATGTGCGAAAGCGGGTATTTTTAAAAATGTATTGTAAATTTCCCGCTCGCTTTTGAGGTCTCGTACGCGGCATGGACGCCCGGTGGCCTGTACTCTACATAGTGCAAGCATTTTAAAACCAAGCTCAAACACCCCTTTCTGTGGCCCTTTAAGGAAAGGCATTACGCATGTCTCACATATTTCGATGGACACACGAACCGCGCCGTAAGGGAAGGAAAATGAAATTAAAATTGGTTTTAAGGAAAGGAAATGACCCCTGTCTCGGATATCTCGGTTACAGCCGAACCGCACCGTAATGGAATATTTCAGACGCGCGGAGCCGACAACAACTGCTACTGCTACAACACCGACGGCAATTCGACCGAACGAGCTGTATACGCTGTCGCGTAATAACTATAGAGGCTTAAAAGATGAGAACAGTGAATTTTAATGCAGCGCGTTGGCAAGAAAAAGGTTGTTAAGTCGCTCTTCATGTGTCCGAGTCGACAAAATCTCTCCTTCACAGTAACTTTTTCACACATGGTTACAATCTGAAGCTTAAATTTTTCCCGCAACTGTCGTGCTGCTTCCGAGTGCTGACACAGGCCGCATCGAGAACATAAAGATGCACATAAACGTGCTGTTCTTGCGAAAATTACTCCAGCAATGATGCATGTGCATCAAGGTTCCTCCATGCGCGCCAGCCACCTGGAAACCTATTCGTGAATTGTTTCTACCGCCGATGGCTCTGCGGCTGCTCGGAGACCGCCCTCTTGCTCTGCGCTGCCTCTTCGCCACGCGCTTGGCGACGCCGCTGCTTGACGACGAACTGATTCGCAAGAGGCGTCTCCTGTAAGCGCTGCTCTCACTGCTTCGGTTGCTGCTTGTCCAACCGCTTCGCAAACGACGCTGTTTCTCAGCGCTATTGCAGCTTCCGCTGCCACCGCTACTGCTCTCTAACCAGCGTTGGTTCTCGGAGGCAGGTACGCCGGTGTCGTCCGACGAACCACTCGTCGACATTCGGACTGGCCTTCTTTTCTTTCCGCTTGAGGAAGGAGCGTTGTGGTCATCGTGAAGCAGCGTCGTTGTCTTCGCCACGGACTTCTTCGCGGTGGCTTTCGACGGCAATGTACGCTTCAAAGGCCTACCTCTACCCTTCGGAGCCTGCTCCGGCCGACCACGACTAGAAGTCTTCCCTGAGGAGCACAAACGCTTTTTTTCCACTGTCGCCGCCTTACGTTTGTTTCTCAGTGTATTAGTGGCTGTCGCTGAGGCTTTACCTTCGGATACGACTGGCTTGGGAGGTTCTGCCTTCACTCCAGGCCGGCCTCCAGGCGCGTCCGTTGCCGCCTGGAGATTGGATATCTTGCTGGCGAGCCTGGCGGACCTCCTCCTTGTCACGGACGGTCCAGGCGACGTATCGGCGACTTCGCTACGTCGACGCTTCGCAGGAAGAGACTCTGCCGGCGTTTTCTTCGGAGGACTCATTTTTCAGTCGCACTCAGTCCGAACGAGGCCAACACGGTCACCGATACGTTGCGCTGCAGCCGGCATTAGCAAGCTTCTATCGCAGCCACATTGCCGGCTGCTGATATGGATTTGGATTTGTATACGTGGCTTTTCCTTTTTGTCGGGTGCCGAGTGGTGGCACTGATGTCGTTGTGTTCGCGACTGGCCAAGCAGAGAAGCGCACCTTTGCTTCCTTCTCTCTTCTCTATTTCGACTAGCCAGCTAACTTTCGTACATGAAAAGATTTACCTGAAAAACTCGGTGCCCCCCTATCCTTGGCCAATCCCTCTAGTGGGCAAGTGCCATTGTGTGAGGGTAACAACAACAACAGCAGCCTCGCTTCAGCGCCGCCGTGTTCGCCTCACGGTACCACTTTACTGTGCCTTTCATTTCCTCAATTATAATAACTGGTTTTTGGGGAAAGGAAATGGCGCAGTATCTGTCTCATATATCGTTGGACAGGAACCGCGCCGTAAGGAAAGAGATAAGGAGGGAATGCAAGAAAGGAAGATAGATGTGCCATAGTGGAGGGCTCCGGAATAATTTCGACCACCTGGGGATCTTTAACGTGCACTGACATCGCACAGCACGCGGGTGCCTTAGCGGTTTTCCTCCATAAAAACGCAGCCGCCGCGGTCAATAATAATAATAATAATAATAATAATAATTGGTTTTTGGGGAAAGGAATTGGCGCAGTATCTGTCTCATATATCGTTGGACACCTGAACCGCGCCGCAAAAGAGGGAATAAAGGAGGGAGTGAAAGAAGGCAGGAAGAAAGAAGTGCCGTAGTGGAGGGCTCCGGAATAATTTCGACCACCTGGGGATCCTTAACATGCTCTGAGATCGCACAGCACACGGGTGCCTTAGAGTTTTTCCTCCATAAAAACGCAGCCGCCGCGGTCGGGTTCGAACCCGGCAACTCCGGATCAGTAGCCGTGCGCTCTAACCACTGAGCCACCGCGGCGGGTTACGCGGCAAAAAGCAATTTTTTGGGCTGTGGATTCGCTCAGCTAATCCAGGATATACAAAGCGAAAGCTGTCGGCAATAATTGTGCTCGTTGGCGTTGACAACGTTCTAGACTCCGATTTTGAGGAAAAGAAGTTCGCGTAACTGGCTTCCTTGTTCAGTGGACACCTCAATCGCGCTTTGAGGTAAGAATGTACGTGGCGGTGGTGAGAAAGATATGTGGGCTGCACGCATTAGCGCTGACAACGTTGTGGCAGACACGCAGCACTGCAGCTATTGTGCCCAATACAGCGCAGGGTTCATTGGGTGAGCAACCTGTCGCGATGAACCGTTAACTTAACTGCCACCTGCCGTGCTACGATGGGCTCGCTGCCTATTCAGTGTGCGGAACGTACTCAACGTTACAGACGCCAAGCCGGGTCTACTTACCCGATACAGCACAGCTTTCGCTATGTAACCTGGTTCAGCAGTAGTTAAACCGCAGCTAATTTTACGCGACAGCGTATACAGCTCGTTCTGTGGAAAGCCGTCGGCGTCGTATTAGCTCTGGACCTCTGGAAACTCTGCACCTGTATAGAATATGGGAAATGCAAAGAATTGTCTTATGATAATTCAAGAGGCAGCGCCCTGACGATTGAACACACATTAACACGGATGACACCGGCATTCTTCGTAGACATCATAACATAATCGGACAAAAAGAACGCCTAAAATTAATATTCCCAGATCCACCCGGGGTAGTCTATACAGACTATCAAAAAATTTGCGTGACTTCTAAATTCCTCAGAAATTTCTAATCGTCTGTGAAAAGAAGGCGGCCGCCGTTGTTATAAGCCGAGATGCAAAATCTGCTCACATGTGACTGCCTCAGTTCTGATTATCAAGTCAAAATTAAAGGCACTTCCTGCGGTGACACTTCAAACGTAATTTATTTCCTGGAGTGTTTTGTGTCCAATAACGATACAGAGGAAAACCGAAACCCCTTTTCGATTACGCTTCGACAACCACAAAGCTCACTGCGCTCCTCTCCACAACCTATTGCTATTTAAACACATCAGGATTCCCGGCCGCTCATTCGATAAATAAGAGTCATTATTTTACGATTATCTTATATACAAACTTGATGCGATTTCTGCTGACTTAAACGACCGTCCCGGCGCGCTGTAATGTCTGCTACGGTAACAGTTATGCTTCCGACATGTGTGCTTTCGTCAAGGAATTCGCAATTTTTAATGTATCTTTCAGTGACATATACACCATTACCCGCGAGACTGATATCGCATCCAGTGCATGCTCTATCTTGGTCTTGAGCCTATGAAAAAGTGGCATGTAGAGTGTAAAGTGGCCAACATCTGCTCAATCGGCATCATTGCTTCGCCAGAAATTTGAGGAACAAGATGCTTGCCTGCCTGAAGGATCCATTGTTATCTATGTAGACGCAAGCATACAAGACTGCAAAGCAACAACAGCTATCTACTGCCCGTGCAGACCTGCCCTGAATCAAACCTCTTGGTTTCAGTCTACGGAACCCCCTTCATCCTTTTTTGCTGAGGTCGTTGCAGTTCAAGAAGCACTATGCTCTGTGGCCGAGTTAACTATGCTCCCTGCGGCCCGCGTTGTCATCCGCACTGACACCCTTCAAGTTGTCCGGTTGCTACGACGTGTTAGCCGCTGTCCCACGATATGTCAGGACATCCACCGGCTCGCGGCACGAATCCCGCAGCCAGTACGTATTGAGTGGGTCTCACAGTATCTGCTGACCTATCAAAGGCAGGCAGATTTAGCGACCCGCCTTGCGAATCCAAACTCACCACCGCCTCGGCTCCTTCATTTGGACAATTTTGCCCTCCTTTCATCAAGAAAGGAACTCCTCCGGCGCCGCACACGTGCTCTCATCCCTCCGTGTGTTATAACCCTCCCCCGCGGTTTTACCCGTGCAGAGGAGGTTGCGCTTAGGAGGATCCGTGTCGGGGTTGCCCTCACACCAGACATCACTCGGAAGTGGCTTCAGTACCGAGAATTGTTTCCTCGGCCAGGGTGTCCGGTATGTAAACACGAGGACATTGATGCCGACATCCATCACTTACTGTGGGACTGCCCAGCTCTCAAGCCTACAAGGATCCGTCACCTGATGGTAGCAGGTCTTTCACCAAGCAACCCTTCTTCATACTTTGCCTGGACGCAGGGACCGTACCATCGTTCTCTGCAGGACTTCATCAAATCAGCTAACCTTTTTCATTCATTTAGATCATTCATCACACCTTCACCCATCATTGATGCCCTGTGGCAATAAATTTCGCTTAAAAAAAGACGCCAAATATTGAAGAGCTCGAGTTCACTGCCTACGAGCGGCGTGTCCTGAAGGACACCGCTAACCTTACGGTTTATTTATTTATTCTATTTACAAATGACTGCTGGCTTTATTGAGAAGACTTAAGGAGTGGTCCTCACTGTAACTTCGTTTTCCAGAATATGAACAAAATCAACGCAGTATACGTTACAAAAAACAACATTACAGAGTGCGAGGACACCTCGCGTGAGAATTTTACGAAATAAGAACTGGAAATAAGCCGCCGTGGTGGCTCAGTGGTTAGGACGCTCGGCTACTGGTTCGGAGTTCCCGGGTTCGAACCCGACCACGGCGGCTGCGTTTCCATGGAGGCGAAACGCTAAGGTGCCCGTGTACTGTGCGATGTCAGTGCACGTTAAAGATCCCCAGCTAGGTGGTCGAAATTATTTCGGAGCCTTCCACTACAGCACCTCTTTCTTCCTTTCTTCTTTCACTCCCTCCTTTATCCCTTCCCTTGCGGCGCAGTTCAGGTGTCCGCCGATATGTGAGGCTACGCCATTTCCTTTCCCCCCCCCAAATAATAATAATTGGTTTTTGGGGAAAGGAAATGGCGCAGTATCTGTCTCATATATCGTTGGACACCTGAACCGCGCCGTAATGGAAGGGATAAAGGAGGGAGCGAAAGAAGAAAGGAACAATGAGGTGCCGTAGTGGAGGGCTCCGGAATAATTTCGACCACCTGGGGATATTTAACGTGCACTGACAACGCACAGCACACGGGCGCCTTAGCGTTTTTCCTCCATAAAAACGCAGCCGCTGCGGTCGGGTTCGAACCCGGGAACTCCGGATCAGTAGCCAAGCGCTCTAACCACTGAGCCACCGCGGCAAAAACCAATTTTCATTTTTTTCACTAGAAATAAATGATCTGATTACCCAAAATTATTATTATTAATATTATTTTAAGCAACGTAGTAAACAATGCCGCATTTAAGGTCTCTGCAATTTTTTTTATTGGGAACATTTGATTCGCGTACAGTCCGCAAAAAAAAAAGAATTTTAATAAGTTTCATTGCGACGTGGGCACTCCTTCGCTTTTAATGAGTGGTAGGATGGTTTGGGGCGACCACCGGCAAGCTCGATGTGTTTGCTGCTGTCAATGCCTAGCCTATTGTGAACAATCAAATACATAAAGTTTAGTCTTTCGTGGTATCTTCTGAGCTCCAAAGTAGTTTTATTTTTAAGAAAAATGATAGAAGACGTCTGCAATGTTCTCTTTACTGCACCGCCTTAGAACTTTGCTGATGAAACACTTGAATGATGAATCCGTCGTGTTGGGCGAGGAGACCTTCCTCCTCCGCTCGTCAACGAGGTTCATTGTTGTTAGCGATAGAGGTACGTCCACGCCCATCCTTCCGTGTTAGGAGATTTGGCGAGTGTTGCTAATTGTTTCCTTCCTTGTATTCCACTTAAGCGGATAATGAAGCAGCTTTAAGCCAGCTCGGGTAGAAACCACGGATTGTTCACTTAAATGTCATTTGTATATATGTGATGCCTGTACAATGATGGCTCATTGTGATGTCCTTGGAAACCAGGCCACTTGTATAAAGAGTCCTTAGCACTGTAGATAATTTCGGGAAAATAAAATTCTCTTAAAAGGTGTTGTGACTAGTTCATGCGTGCTACAGTCAAAAGAATATTGTCTGTGGTTGTCCACACGCGACAGCGCACAAGATTGGAGCTAAAAGTATTAGGCAAAGTCAGCCGTGCTGTATGCATATGAGAACGGCCTCGAAAGAACACGTGCTCAGGAGTCCAAGCGGGCTTCTCGCTCGAGTAACCATCAGTACCTTGGGTAGAGCGGGGTGCGCTTGGGGACCTTGTTTCCGGATGCACTGCTTTTCCTTTCGCTGTGCAGTTCTTTGTACGTGGTGGATAATGCGCACGAAAACACGCGCACATGCAACCTCTCAAGCACAGCACGGCATAGTTCATTTATTAAAGGTATGTATTCGATTCCTGTGCGCTGTCGCACATGGGCTAGAGAATACATATCCTAGATAACGTATTTCTACTGTATAACACTAGGCGCAGAGAAAGAAATTAGTGCTATTCGCCGGGTGGTAACGCTGACGAATCTGGTTTGCAGCGACTGCGCAACTCTGTATTTGCGTACACAGCGTCGCAAGGTAAATGGTTTCGTTCGTTCCGGGCAACGACGTAAACTGACGAAAACCAGTAGCGAACGTGAGGGGTCATCCTTTGCTTTTTCATACCATGTACACCCGAACTGCACGCTGTTCTATAATAATAATAATAATAATAATAATAATAATAATAATAATTGGTTTTAGGGGAGAGGAAATAGCGCAGTATCTGTCTCATATATCGTTGGACACCTGAACTGCGCCATAAGGGAAGGGATAAAGGAAGAGAGAGGTGCCGTAGTGGAGGCCTCCGGAATAATTTCGACCACTTGGGGATCTTTAACGTGCACTGACATCGCACAGCACACGGACGCCTTAGCGTTTTGCCTCCATAATAACAAAGCCGCCGCGGTCGGGTTCGAACCCGGGAACTCCGGATCAGTAGCCGAGCGCCCTAACCACTGAGCCACCGCGGCGGGTCTTTTAAAATTATTATTTTTTTAGTTTTCTTTCCAATTTCTAATTTCCAAGGCCGCGCTGCTCAGCTCGGACCCGGAGGATCAACTCCGAGTCACGGAGCGGGCCGAAGAGGTCGCCGAACGACATCGTCGGTAGGCCACCTGGCGTCCGGCCTAGAAGAGCAGCCCACCGCGGGGAGGGGAACGTCACCCCAACCCGCGCCTAAGACCTCTTCTTTAATAAAGTTTACCCCCTCCTCCTTTCCAATTTTCCCCTAACCCCTGACACCGTCTTTCGGTGCTCTCAGCAAGCAACCAGGCCGAGCGTTTCTCGTGTCGACATGGGTTGCCTCTGCCATTATTCTCATAAAATATGGCAACATTCATTTGCACTACACTGAATTGCCATTGAAACCCATTTCCCGATTAACAATTCGATGCAACTTACAGAATGCATTATTAGTCATTATTGGAGGAACGGTTTCCTTGTAACCTTAACAAACATATAAACAGAATATGCCAGTTAAGCCATCGCATGTTGTAGCGGTGGCTGTGAAAGCATGCTGTAGCATAGCTAATACCTGCCAGCGACATCAGCATTGCAAACGACCAGTTTTGGGCCTGTTTATCTGTCTCATATATCGTTATCAAGCTTATCACGTTATCGAGCTTACCTTATCAGAACAAGCATAATTGCTTCCTTATTCTACGTCGCAAAAATATCGCGCCCTCCTCGCCGCGTCCTCCAGATGCTGGCCACAGCGTGTGGATCTTTCTTCTTGGGTGGACACGCAGAGAGCGTCGCAAGGGTTTTTGTCAGCTTGTCCACTGACATTTGTCGCTTCAGCATCCCGGATCTAGAAGTTAAGTGCAGTGTATTGGCCTTAACGGCCATGTGGGACCTTATCTCAGACGCAGCGTACCGAGGAAGAGCACTCACCGCATATTTGACGGGAACATAGCGTCGCTTCTTTGAGATCAAATTGGAAAGGCCTTGCGGCTAAAAAGTAGCCAGCTCTCTATACATATGTCGTGAGATCCTTACATTTTCTTGAAGGTGAACTTCCTGATTGTGATTTGAAAGAATTGTCCGCGAGTGAAACTTGCGAATATGCTGCTTTTCGCACCCTGAATGTAGACCAGCGCAGGAAAGTGAGCAAATGCGGAAACAATGAATCTTTGTCTCTCTCCCCGCTGATATATCCAATTTTACCTGGCTTCGCGAATGGGAAGCGTTACCTACAGCTGACCGCCTTGCGGAGTGGGGCGTGGCGCACTCCGCCTCATGTCCGCAATGCGGTCGAACTGAAACTCAGAACCATGCCGTTTTTGAATGCCCAGTCGCGCGCAATTCCTGGCGCTTGGTAGCGCGCATGTTGTAGTATTAAGTGGATTTTTATTAAAATAATAGTAAAAAGGAAGGAAAAGATTTTTGCTAGACCCGGCATCTGCCATCGGCACTGAAGCCCCTGAGCTGGGGCAGCGGAAATAAAGGATAGCAGGCAGAATGGAGAAA
Organism: Amblyomma americanum; assembly: GCF_052857255.1. Classification (NCBI taxonomy): domain Eukaryota; kingdom Metazoa; phylum Arthropoda; class Arachnida; order Ixodida; family Ixodidae; genus Amblyomma; species Amblyomma americanum. Next base: position 109,719,175 of record NC_135497.1, read on the forward strand.
TGTGTGCGTGCGTGCGTGTGTGTGTTTTATGCCGCATTTCTTTGGGGTACATGCCTGAATAATTAAGAAAAAGTCAGCTATTGGCATCGTCTGCGGCGACGACAAAACGAAACAGGCCGCTCTCAGCGATTCCATTGTTGGCGGCATCTCGGCGGTCGAGCGTGGAGTTCAGGCAAAGGAGGGGGTGTAGGGTCTGCGTGAGGTTTGAAGACTCTTTAAACGCTGCTTTATCAATAATCACACCTTACTTAGTATGAAAACTCCATCCCGATGATTACGGCCCGGAATGTACACTATGTGGCGAAATAGCCGCCGCGGTGGCTGAGTGGTTATGGCACTCGGCTGCTGGCCCGAAAGACGCGGGTTCGATCCCTACCGCGGCGGTCGAATTTCGATGGGGGCGAAATTCTGGAGGCCCGTGTGCTGTGCGATGTCAGTGCACGTGAAAGAACCCCAGGTGGTCGAAATTATCGGAACCCTTCACTACGGCGTCTCTCATAGCCTGTGTCGCTTTGCCACGTTAAACCCCCAAAACCCTAACCCAAAACTATGTGGCGAAATAGCCACTTAACGATCACGTATTGTAGAACTGTAAAGAGGAGCGGCCACCGGATTCTCTAATACAAGTTCCTACTATTGAGCAATGGGAGGCCGCGTTGCTCAGCTCTGACATGGGCGTTCAAACCCGGGCCATTAAATGGGCTACTCAGGTCGCCATCAGTCATGTACTGACAGCCACCTAGCAAAGATCATCTGCATTTTGCTTTCTGACGAAATAAATAATTTGCAATCCAAATCAAGGATCGCAAAAAACTTAAGCTGGCCAAAACTGCACTAAGCTTGAATGAATGAATGAAGTTTGTTTCCGTCATTATGGGGCCGCACGGTTGGGGCGCAGCATTAGGAATGGGTGCCTACTAGCCGGCTCTCAGCACCGGAGACCGCGGAGAGTCTTATAGTAAGCTGTCTCCGCCTGACGGATGATGAGTCTTTGCTTATCCGGGTCGTGGTTCCGGATCAGCTCTTCCCAATTGGCAAGGTCTGGGATGCTTTGTGATTTAGCTCCAGGAGAGTCCTGACACTCCCAAATTAAGTGATTTTCGAAGTCATCCTGTGGCAGCTACCGCAGAGCTCAGGCTCTCCAGTGTCTTCATCGAGTAGTATAGAGTACGGAAAGAATCTGTTGACTTGAAGCCTCCTCCAGGAGGCTTTGGATAGGAGAATTTAAGAGCACTTCTTGTTGGGCTAGTTGGTAAATGATCATTGTACTTTTAAGGCGGCAAACACACACACACACACACACACACACACACACACACACACACACACACACACACACACACACACACACACACACACACACACACACACACACACACACACACACACACACACACACACACACACACACACACACACACACACACACACACACACACACACACACACACACACACACACACACACACACACACACACACACACACACACACACACACACACACACACACACACACACACACACACACACACACACACACACACACACACACACACACACACACACACACACACACACACACACACACACACACACACACACACACACACACACACACACACACACACACACACACACACACACACACACACACACACACACACACACACACACACACACACCTGCGCACACACGCACACACACGCACACGCAGACACGCGCGCGCGCGCGCGCTTTTTTTAAAAATGAGAACGGGAGGCGCTCTGTCCCGTTCTCTTCCTGTGTGTGTGTGTGTTCGTTCTCGAGTGAGTGTGTGTGGTTTTGGCGCCTTAAAATTATAATGGATAAGAGAAGACTCTCACTTGCACTAAGTTTGAAGACATTCATGGTACAGCATCTTCAGCCCTCCCGCAGAACACCCCCCGTTTCTTCTGCCAAATCTCTAGGACCTAGGACCAAGAAACAAGATGGCGCAACCAGTGCACTCGCTGAAAAAGTGGCCTTTTTCGTTTCTTCATCGCCCCAGACGATGCGAATATCCGATTTTTCTTGTCGATTCAGGCAAGTACCCCAAATAAATCTGGTATAAAACAATTCTGCCGACCAAATGCCATTTTTGTGCGAAATTTCGCCTCGAACAATTCACCGGTTTACTTGTGAGGAGCATTATACGCGCTGCATATGCTCCCCCTGGAAGCATTTACAGGAACACTTATGTCATCGTACTACACTCTTACTGCCAGCGCCCTGTATGGTTTTCGTCGCTCCGGTGCGCTACGGGGGCCACATGCTCCTCAGTATTCAAGACTTATAGTAGGGTGGCTCTTAAAGAAAATCAAGAACAATAAAATTGTCATTCGACAAGCCTCATGAAGCCAATCCGAGCTGCTGGCTGTCTGTTTGGCGCCAAAGTTTTCGTACTTGCCATGAGTACAAGGGGTACTTGGGGTACTTGTTACTTGCGTAAGCCCGGTTGAACGGCGCGTGAATCTCCATATCGGTCGTGGTCTGTACCTGCAGTGTACTTACGTTTTCAGTCTGGCATCTTCGAAGAGAGCTGAAATGGCGGCAGCCAACCTGGAAAGTGGTGAGTATTCGGGTCGTCTTCCGTAAGGAGCGTGTCTGGGATCCGTCAAAGATGAGTCAGTGGCGGCAGTTTCGACGGCTGACGAACCGGCGTGTAGACGAATACATCGAACTTTTGGCGTTTGCCAAAAGTGACCATATTCCTCAGACCCCAAAGCGGGACATAAGCGGGACGTGGGTGGGGGGCCCCTGAATGACACGGCTAGTAGTTTAGACATTCACTTTTTTTTATTCTATCCATATCATGCAGCATTTCATTTCCTCCAGCTTTGGCCAAGCTGGCGCAAACATCTAATACTTCTGGCTTTAATGGATCTTCTGCAGCAGTCCATTTTTGCAGATGTGTCCGTGGTATTGTTCACATGTCATGTGCCCATTCACTTTGAGCATCTGCAGCGCTTTAAGTGTCGTCACTTGAAACTGCATCTTCTCTGCAGACCACTGCTTGTTCATCAACAAAAACGCCCTCCCCACTGGTGCATTTATTCCTGGCAAGCACATGCAGTACTCGATACATAATTGCCCTCATGTTGACGCAAGGCATATCTTTTGTCTAAAAGTGCTGGAGAACATCCACCCGCCGTTCCCCATGCGGCTTCTTCTGTCTCCCATTCCTCTAGTTTCTCAGTCGTGAAATAATGTGAAACGTTACAGGCTTCGTCAAATAAAGCATTCTCATCAAGACCGATGTGACAGAACTCTCAAGTCATAAGCGCCTGCCTATGGCTTGTTTCTTCCATTATTTAGGCTGGTTTAATGGAGCTAGGCAGAGCAGGTGCAGCCAGTGTAGCCAGTGCAGCGAAGGCGGGACAAAACGCTGTCCCACAAGCATGCTGGCGGGACAGCGGGACCAGACCCGCAAAACATGGACAGGTCCCGCCTAAATTGGCACGTCTGGTCACTTTACGTTTGCCAGTGATGAAACTTGTCGCACTACATCTGCCGATCACCAATGTCAGCGAGTAGAACCGGATGCAACTAACGCTTGCGTTGAAGTTAATACATCCATACGCACATTACTGAGTATGCCTTGTGACGATTTCTCGGAGGTCTGCAATGATCATCGTGCTGTGGACAGCCAGGAACATGCAATTGATACTGAACAGTATCGCGATATCGCCTGTGCCCAGTATAAGTGAATGACCCCGAAGTTGCAGAGATGACCTTTCTGCATTCCTGTTCAGACTTTGGCAGAGGAATCGGGCACCTCGGATGCATCCGTGACTGCTCCTCTGGGGGTGTTGCGGAAGCATTCGTGCTTTTCTTCTTTGCCACGTTCGACAAGAGCGTTGTTAGAAATGCCTAGGAAGTCCCTCGGTAGTGTACACATTGCCGGTGGAAAGTAATGCCATTTCGGCATTGCTGAACGGGTTCGTTAAGCAGTGAGCCACGCCAGGGAGGTGATTGAGAGAATGCCGCTAGCACCGTGTCTATAAACAAACCTAACCAATGATACGCCGTTAGTCCAAAGCATGCCATGCTTAAATGAAGTGTTGATGAGGAGATAGTATGGAATTTTTCCCCCAGTACTGGCATATCATTTGACTCAACATGAATAAGTGTGAGTGCACATGCTGCATATGTGCATAGATGGTATTTTAAAAGTTACAGCACGGAAAATGGGGACTTCAAGGGTAGAAAACACAGGACAAGCCCTGACTCTCAACTAAAGTTTAATGACAGCAAACAGGCAAATATAAGTGAACAAGCAACAACCAAACATTAAAACCACAAGGCACGCTCCCCGTTTTCCGCGCTGTAATTTTTCAAATATGTATCACCAACTCGCCCGCCTTGCTATTGTATTGCATAGATGGTGACTGCGGGAGTGGAATATGTACTATTATAAGTGACTGTGCGCAATGCGGGGCAGGTCCGACAGGTCTTTTGGTCATTATTAACATATAAGTGACGCTACGGTGGAGCAATTGCTGGCCGACAAGCAAGGCTAATCCCACCGGTAGCATACAACAAGTCCACTAACATCGTGAGCAAGAACTTTTATGCTGATTAATAAAAATATTACTTGTGCAAGGATGGCCGTTTATGGGCTCGCTTATTTTTGCGGGCATCACTCAGCTTTTGTTAAGTACTGCATCTTTGCTGGAGTGAAGCAGGCATGTTTTTCTGCTCTTATTCCTTGTAGGGTCATATCCAGAAGACACTTCTGCTTTAATGGGAATGTTGCATTCCTGCGTCTGTTTTACATAAAGAAACTGCTCCTGTGGCATGTGAGCCTGGACAGTTAAATTTCTTTTTTTTTCATCTGGAAAAGCTTTCAAGCTGAAACTGTGCTTTGTGTTTATGTGTAGATTTTAGGCATTGAAATTTGATATTTTAAGGCAAAAGCCTTGGCTCATGGGTGTGCGCAAGGCCTGTCTGCAGGAAACGTGTGCACGAAATGTCCGCCCCACCTGCCAATCAAAGAAATATAAAAAAAAAGTATGGAAGGCAAAATAAAAATAAGCGGGAAAAATAAAAATATAAAAATAATACAAAATAGAAATAAAATGGCAATGAAAAAAAGAAAAATATAAAAATTGAAGAAAATAAAAAGAATAAAAAAGAAGGGAGAAAGGCCATGGAAAGGCTTTTTGCTTTCGCTTTTCCACTCATAAGCAGACTAATTGTAAATAAGTTTTTTTTGTTATACATTTTCAGCAATTTTGTTTTGTTTCAGAGACGGCAACGTGCAACTTTTGTTCTCCATAAGAATTGATTCTATGGCTCTTTCTGGCCATGTTGGTGTTTGTCTAACCCCAAAAGGTGTATTTGTTGCCAAGAAAAAATGGATTTGATCATTTGAGCCACTCAATTCAAACTCGTGTCATTTGCGCTGAAACAGAAAGATGTTCTCCAGTTATCACTGCGATCTGCACCGAAACAGACCCTATGATCCCAAATTTTAATCTAGAACACTGAAATTTTTATTCTCTTCAGGCAAACTAACAGGAAACACTTTGAATATTTAAGCAATTTAAAATTATACTTGCTTTTCATCGTAAAGAATACAATTACTGTTGACATAGTTCTTGACAAATGTTGTATTGAATAATAAATTACACTGTAGAACCTAATATTTTAGCTTGAAATGCATTTTATAAGAAAGCACATGACTCATATGACTGTGTCTATGTTGTGAATTATCTTGCCGAAAAATAATAACGAACAGAAATGGCCCACTTTTTCCACCACAAGTAAAGAATAAGGTAGGTGTGCTTTTAGCAGAAGCAGTGATGCATTTTTGTCTGCAATATTGTGTGCATTGATTTCTGTGTGTGGATATTATTGATGGTTTTTGTATACAGTGTGCAGTCTAGGTGGGCTTGTCAAAGCAGTCAGACCACCGTGTAAAGTGTACAATCTCTGGTCACGCAGGCCCTTGGAAAAAATGCTTTCAAGGAACAGTCTCCACATATGCCAAAGCCATTGCAAACATCATGCCTTCAGAGACACTTGCCACAACTTTCGTCCACTGGAGCAGATGTTACAGTACAACTTGTTTCATTCATTTCTGTGTTAAAAAGGTGAGCTATGGAATGTTAGGCATAGATTTTTTGCATCAGCAACTCCCATGGATTCTAACTTTTTATGGTACTACATAGTTGCTAACAGTTTTTTGAACTTAGAATTGGGAGCTGAAAGAATTGTACTGTGTGGTTACATAGATTTCTTGATGCTGGTAAAAGAAGTTTAATCTGTTTTGTGTTGCATAGATCCTCAGGCATAGACATACATATGTCCGAAAATTACTGAGGAAGGTAGCTACAATTTCTTGATTCATGAATTGATTCATGATTTCATGAAAGTGTGTTTCTGTCAACTTGCAGCAAATGTCTATTTTTTTAATGCACCATAAAGTTTCAATGGCATTAATATTTGTTTATTACGCCCCTCTGTATAACTCAGCTATGATGTGCTGGTAAAGTGTTAAAACCACTGCAGCCGTGTGAAGAGCCTCTTAACAACGTAAAAAAGGTAGAAATAATGAGTTTGGTTATAGTGCCTGCCTCATGTGAAGGAGGGACTGCTTTCAAGTGTTTGAAAACAACCACTGGTTACATAAAAAAAATCTGTTCAGGGCTGAAATTGCACATGCTGTGCTGCCTATTCGTAATGAACAACTCAGAGGGTCAGTGAGGCTATTTTTTATTTGTTTATGTTTTTTCACTTGCAAGCCAACAGCACAGCAGCCTACAAGGACGGTGCACATTGAGAGAAGAGCACTACAATGCACAAAGAAGACCACTACGATACACACAGGAAGTTAAATGACACAGTGGACATAGTGTGCAAAAGAAGTAAAGATTGCAATGAAAACGTAATAATAGTGGCAGCCACCTCCAGTTATGTGCTGATAGATAGAAAAAACATCAATGCACTACAAGAAAAATCATGATAACAAATAAGATAAATAAATTTCACAATCTGTATACTTGTAGTAGCACAGACATAGAAGTCTGTTGATGAGATTACAATGGCCAGTGTGTCTTCGTTAAAAGACAGCTTGTTTCCTCAGGCTTGTATTCGATGGCTGCCTGTCCAGATCCAACAATTCTTAGCACCTTTCGCTACATCGGAGGCATGACCGCCACCTTGGTCAGCTCATCCAGAGCCACTGGGGACTGAGGGCCGAGGGTTAACTCACAAATCCACAAAGGCGGCGGTGGCAGCCAAGTACAGTATCAATGGCCAATTCCTGTTCTGTGGAGGGAGCATGCTTATATAGCTCTTCACTTAGTGAGCATTTTTTCATTGTTGCATCTCACTTATTTCCTATTTTTTGGTAGCGCAGAGAAAAGCAGGATATTGCTTTACTTTACAAGGTGCTCCACGGTACCACTGATTGTCCTGAAATGCTATCAGATATTTTTATAAGAGTTCCCACGAGAAACTAAAGTTGTCAGTGTTCAATGCAAGAATGTTATCCAGTGAGGCTAGCCTAATTGTTCTGTTTGAAGAATATCGGGCAGTGAATGGGACTTCACAGTGCTTTACAATGTTATAAGGACTGATGCAATGCATACACTAAATAACAGGTACATAAGGAGGTGGTTGTCATTATAATCACGATTAATAAAAGGCGAAAGTTGAAGATACTGCGAGCCAATGCACCAACACCCAGTCAAACTGGCAAGGTGGTTAAAAGGAACTGTAAAGATGCCATATCAGTGATCAATAAAATAGGGAAATAGAGGTTTATAAACAAATAGTATGTAAACCTAAGCTGTAACTTTCCAGCCTTATACTATGCCTTATACTTAGCCTTATACTTAGAGCGATGGAAAGAAAAATGATAGGTGTAACATTAATAGACCGGTAGCAGGCAGAGTGGGTGAGAGAACAAGTGCGTGTTAATGACATCCTAGTCGAAATCAAGAGGAAGAAATGGGCTTGGGCAGGGCATGTACTGCAACGGCAAGGTAACCACTGGCCCTTAAAGGTAATGGAGTGGATTCCAAGAGAAGGCAAGCGTAGCAGGGGGCGGCAGAAAGTTAGTTGGGCGGATGAGATTAGGAAGTTTGCAGGCATAGGGTGGGCGCAGCTGGGAAAGGACAGGGTTAATTGGAGAGACATGAGAAAGGCCTTTGCCCTGGAGTGGGTGTAGTCAGACTGATGATGATGATCATGATACTAGAGTATTGTAGCGCAGGTTAACCTCTCTACCTTGAATTAAGTAAGAATGCACTACACTGTATTGATGGGCAACTTCGAAGTCAAAGTTTGGACCATGAATATGCTGAAAGGCTGCAGCTCTGAAGCTTCTATAGCTAACTTGGGCTTGTACTCAGTGTTAACATTTCTTTTACGGTCAATATGCTATGATCATAACAGTTAAGGTAATATTAGACACTTGTGGTTCTGCTCATGAATGCAACCTAAAGGAGCCACCATTCAGACTCTTGTCTGCACAACCCACATTGTCCTTTGAATTGGAAAGGACAAAGACTAGCATTAAAGAGGTGAACCTTACGAATTACTTTCTCTTACTATCTGTTATCATCATTCTATTTCCAATGCTTAAAACTATTCTCATTATATGTTGTGTACATATTTCATTTCCTAATACAGGTAGCAAAGAGGCTTGGAATGTGGAGGAGTGCCAGAACCTGCCTAGTTCAACATAGAATCTGTGGAGTTCCAAGACAAAGCCACACCTATCAGAATGATGCAGCTGCAAGTGCTTTTACAGATTATGGCTGTGATGTGCAGGGTGTGTGCTTAAGATGGTTAAGAACCATCTTTTATCATATTAGTATCATTTTATTTCGACAGATCCCGCCATTTAGAGTTACAGCAAAACCGCGTTGATACATTCCCAGTTCGTACAATTTACCAGTTTGTACGCTCAAAATCACGGACATTAAAAATCTCCCATACAGTTTCACTGTTTTTTTTTTCTGGTGAATATGTTAGCGGATAACATGCTTTTCCGGGTTTTGTGTTTAATATTTTGACAAATTGTGGTCGCATAATACATCTCTTGACCAACCCACACACGTACAAACATATAAGTGGACCAAACATGAGGGCATGCGACATGAAAAGCTGAATGGCAGCGGCAATCATCCACCCTGGTGGCTTTTCTGCGGTGCTTAGGTGCGAGGAGGCGAAGCACCATCACCGCTGCCACCACCACCACCGCTGCCGCCTGCGACATGAAAAGCTGAAATGCAGCGGCAATCATCCACCCTGGTGGCTTCTCTGCGGCGCTTAAGTGCAAGGAGGCGAAGCATCATTGCCACCACCATTGCCACCATCGCCGCAGCCGCCGCCAACAACAACAAAAATAAAAACGTTGTGCTAGCACTCAAGAGAGTCGTTTTTGCGCGGACGCGACATAAATTATAAACTCCAGCGACACACATATATACGAGCGGGCTGGATCTGGGAAATGCCGCTTAAAAATTGCAAACTCCTAACCAACTCTTAAGAAGCCGCAAACGACAGCGTTAGAAGTCACTTAGCCCTCCTTCGCAACTCCACAAGCACAAATTGAACAGGATGTATCTGTAAAGCTGTTTGCCGATGACTGTGTTGTTTTCAAGGACATAATTAGTGATTATAACTATACTTGTCACTACAAAAAAACCATAGTAGCAATCACAGAACGGTGTGTGTGCTTGGGTGTGGATAATAACAAAGATAAAACCATATTGTTACAAATTACAAGGAAAAAAGTTCCCGGGCAACGTAGTTATATACTTTACAGCCTTTCTGTTTTAGAAGTGGATAGCTATAAATACTTATGAGTAACCCTCACTAACAAACTTACTTGGTCCTCACATCTGCTCTAATGTCTCCTCAATCCGCAATGAAAAAATTATGGTTTATTAAAAGAAAACTTAGAAATTCTCCCATCAGTACTAGAATCACGGAATACAAGTCTTGTATTAGGTCCCGACTTGAATGTGCAGGAGCAGTCTGAGATCCACATAATTAAAAAGGCAGTGCTGAACTGGAGCGTGTACAGCGAAAACCAGTTCATTTTATTTATGATAAATATAGAAGGACAGATTCTTCAAGTGCATTAATTCTAAAGAATAAATTACAGTATTTAGCAGTAAGAAGAAAAGTTCCAGGTCTAGCATTACTTCAACGTTTCATTTCAGGAGACCTGAAGCCAGATCTTCCCGATTTTGCTAAATTGTGGACAAAGCTTGGCAAAGTAAAATGGATACATTCTGTAAAGAAAATTACATCCTTAGGGGTGTGTTTTTATCTATAATTCGCACCATTGCACTCTCAAAGTGGCTGGAAAGTATCTGCCACACTCCTACAGTGCATTGTTAAGAGTTGTACTGATCTTCTCAATTGTGTGAAATTCGCTAGCAGTACAATAACTACAATTTTTTTGAGAAGCACTCCTTCACCGATTCTCCACCCCCCCTGCCAGGTCATGCACCCTGTCACAAGACATGGCATGTGATTCTGAATCATACTCAGGGGTTTGCCGGGCTGGTGGGGTGCCAGCTGCGCAACAGTCAGCATGTGGAACGTTTCCACTGCTCTGTGGTTGGCGCGTCGAGTCATCTGACATGGGGCATGAACTAGCTGGGGAAGGCGGATAGAGAAGCGGCGAAGGAGCACTTTTTAAAAAGAAAGATGCTCCGAGACGGATGAATGCGACTCGACTCTTTGGCCATGTCTGACGTCATACCTCGCTCACATTGGTTGACGTCATGAGCTATGACCAATCCTGAATTAGTGTGGCAGCGCGTGCGGCTTCTCCGAACGTCAGCTCTGCAAGCTGAAAGCTAAAACGCTGCGGTTAGGGTGCTTGGCTACTTATCCAGAGTACCCGAGCTCGATTCTGACCGCGGCGGCCGCGTTTCGATGGAGGCGAAAAGGAGAGGTGCCCAGGCGGTCGAAATTATTGCGCAGCCCTCCACTACGGCACCTCTTTCTTGACTCAGTCCCTCCTTTATCTCATCGCTTAGGCCTTACGGCGCGGTTCAGGGGTCCGCCGAGATGTAAGACAGATACTGCACCATTTCCTATCCCAAAAACCAATTTTCAATTTTTTTCGGCCCCGCCGCGGTGGCTCAGTGGTTAGGGCGCTCGACTACTGATCCGGAATTGCCGGGTTCGAACCCGACCGCGGCGGCTGCGTTTTTATGGAGGAAAAACGCTAAGGCGCGCGTGTGCTGTGCGATGTCAGTGCACGTTAAAGATCCCCAGGTGGTCGAAATTATTCCGGAGCCCTCCACTACGGACCTATTTGTTCCTCTTCTTTCACTCCCTCCTTTATCCCTTCCCTTACGGCGCGGTTCAGGTGTCCAACGATATATGAGACAGATACTGCGCCATTTCCTTTCCACCAAAAACCAATTATTATTATTATTATTTTTTTCGAGTCTGCTGTTGCGGTGGCTTTTTCGCATTACTAAAATGCAAAGGGGCGAAGCATCCAAAATTGACGCGAAAGAGATTTTTGTTACCTTCGTCATTGCCGCCGACGGACCGGATGCGTTACGAAGTTCCTTCCGAGCTTAAGACTGCAAAATTGCGGACTGGATTCTGCGAGCGCTAGAAAAGGATATGTTCAGATCTTGTGCCAAGATATTCTGACATTTTTGTGAAGTGAATTTGTCAGTAAATGTTTTTGTACATCTTTCAACAGCCAAATTAAAAAAAAATTAGGTGCTTTGGATCATGTTTTCCCGAATAATACGTTTTTCTTGCAGTTTTTTTTACGTATCAATGAGGTTTTACTGTATTGCATAGGGAGTAGGATATTTATTTATTTATTTATTTATTTATTTATTTATTTATTTATTTATTTCAGTACCCTCAGAGCCCGAGGACATTACAGAGGGGAGTGGGGTACAATAGACAAAATAACAAAGGAACAGCAGTCACAAGTAACACAAAAATGTGAACAAGAATATGGCTCGCGAAAATCAGTAGGTTACAGCAAATACAATCAAACGAATTAACAGTCATTTAACACGAAATTATGAGCAAAGAATAAAAGTAAGCATACCACGCAAACAAGCATACCACGCAGACCAGGTCTGTTTTAACTACCACGTAAGCTGAAAAGAATAAGCGGCAGGGCGCAAGAATTACATGTACTATGTTACCATCAAGTTAATTAAAGCCGATTTAAACACAGAATGGTCACTTATTTCGACGACCGATCGGGGAAGGTGATCCATTGTGCCGATGTGCTGGGGATGAATGAGTTGTAAAAGTGGTTTGTTTGGCATGAAAAAATACCAACTTTATGACGATGATCGATCCGATCTGAAACGTAGCAAGGTGGCGTTATAAATTTTCTCTTAAGGATGGGGTTATCGTAGTAAATCTTATGGAATAGACAAAGGCGGGATATATTTCTACGTTGCGACAGTAGTGGGAGTGATAAGCTTGATTTCATGGCACTGACACTAGAGTTACGGTGATAATTCGAGAGAATGAAACGGGCCGCACGGTTCTGTATAGATTCGAGTTGGTATATTAGTGTCTCTTGATAGGGGTCCCAGATAGATGCAGCATATTCTACTTTACTACGAACCAACGACTTGTAGAGAAGCAGTTTTACGGAGCTAGAAGAAAGATTAAAGTTACGGCGTATGTAGCCCAGCATGCGGTTAGCGTTATTGCTTACATAGTCTATGTGTACTTTCCAAGAAAGATTATGGGAAATGAAGACACCTAAATATTTGTAAAAAGGCACAGACTCAAGGCTGCAATTATTAAGACGATATGAAGGCAATGTGGTGTTACGACGAGAAACCCGCATGTACTTGCACTTTTTTATGTTTAGTTCCATGTTCCATTTGTAAGTTTATTCAAGAGCATGATCAATATCCGATTGAAGAAGAGCTATATCAGAGTCACTGTTAATTTCGCGGTATATGACGCAGTCATCAGCAAAAAGATTTATTGTTGAACATAGATTGTCAGGTAAGTCATTGATATATATAAGAAAAAGCAGAGGCCCTAGAACAGAGCCTTGTGGTACTCCAGATCCAACTGAAGAAGTGAAGGAAGAAACATTATTAGCGGTGACAAATTGTGAACGATTAGTGAGAAACGAATGCAGCCACCTAAGAACGTTAGGGTCGAGGTTAAGTTTACTAAGTTTTAAAAAAAGCAGTTGATGAGAGACCTTTTCAATATTTTTCTCATGAATGATAAATTATTACTTCTTTCTTCCCATCTAGACGAGCAGTGATGTCTCGAGGAAGGCCATTTCAGTCAGCAGCTCTGCTGCGGAAAGAAGATGCTGCAAGAATATTTTGCAGGAACATATGGGAGCAACTGGGAAGGAATGGGATATACGGTGAAATCTGTTGGCTGGGAGAACAAGGTATGGTGCATAATGAGGTGAGCTGTGGAAAAACATATAAAATAAGCAAAAGATATGGTGATGAACAGCGAGATTCACAGGCCAGATTATTTTCTTTTTTAAGAGATGCTGCCGTCACATAGAATATTATGAGTCTATGAACTTAGTAGCGTGGCATTGAAGGGACTGTAATACATTTACTGGATACATACTTGATGACGGTTCTTCATTGCATGTGCATATTTGAGTCTGGAATATATGAGTGTCTGGTATATGCAAGTACTTTGCTTGCTGTGGAGCATTACGTAGGTGGACGTTTTTAGTATCCTATTATTTCATGTGAGGAGGATATGATGCGTGTGTGTGCCATATGACCAAGTAGTGCACCAGCTGGCAGTGCAGAGGAGATGTTATCAATCAAGGAAGCACTAAAAAGCAACTTGAGGAGGCAATGACCTAAAACTACTTTGAAGAGGTAGGCTTAATTAAGATTCATCACCCAGTAATCGTCATTCTGCTCATGGTAAATGTCATCTTTAGGGATGGTTATATACATCAACCGGTGTACTCTTATAGGTATTCACACACGTGCGCACGCAACGCACTGACCAGTCCCTATATATAGCCGTCATAGATAATGAGAAAGCGTTCGACTAAGTCGAAACCTGAGCCAGCAGTCATGCAAGCATTATGGAATCAGGGTGTAGATGAGCCTTACGTAAAACAACCGGAAGATATATATAATGGCTGCACAGCCACCGTAGTCCTCCATAAAACCAGCAATAAAATTTTAATAAGGAAGGGTGTCAGACAAGGAGACACGACCTCACCAATGCTGTTCATCACCTATTTACAGGAGGTGTTGAGAGGCCTGGTTTGGGAACAGATGAGGACAAGAGTTAATCGAGAATACCTTAGTAATCTGCGATTTGCTGATAACATAACCTTGCTAAATCACTCAGGGGATGAACTGCAAAGCACGATTAGTTGCTTAGAGCAGAACGATTGATCTAAAAATTAACATGCAGGAAACGAGAGTAATGTTGTACAGTTTCGGAAGTGAACTGCAGTTTACGATTGTTAGCGAGGTGCTGGAAGTGGTAAGGGAATACGTGTAATTAGGGCACTTAGTGACCACAGATCCAGATCACATGAGTGAACTAACTAGAATAAGAATGGGTGGAATTCATTTGGCTGGCTGTCTCAGACCATGAATGGAAATTTTCCAATATCCCTCAAGAGAAAAGAATATATAACAGCTGTGTCTTACCATTACTTACAGGGCAGAAACATGGAGGGTGATGAAAAGGGTTCAACTTTAATTGCGGACAACACAGTGAACTATAGAAAGGAAATGGTAGGTGTAACATTAAGAGACAGGGTGAGGGCAGAGTGGGTCAGGAAAGAAACGCTGGTTAATGACATTCCTAGTTGAAATCAAGAAAAAGAAATGGACTTGAGCGGGCATGTAATGCGAAGGCAAAATAACCGATGGACGTTAAGAGTAACGGACTGGATACCAGGAGAAGTCAAGCATAGCAGAGGGCGGCAGGAAGTTTGTTTGACAAATGAGAATAAGAAGTTTGCGGGGATAAGGTGGCCGTAGCTGGCATAGGACAGGCTGACTCAGAGAGGTATGGGAGAGGCCTTTGTCCAGCAGTCATAGAACAGACGGGTAGAACAAACGTTAGAACAGACATGTGCAGGTAGGCCATTAATATATATTAAAGAAAGAAGGGGACATAGCGGTGAACATTTTTTTTTGGCCTTCATTGAACTGTTGCACCCACAACCACATAATATTAACGTTCATGGTGCACTTGCGTCACACGGCTCAGTTGATGAAGAATTTCACTTGGTACCATTCACACAAGGGGAAAAAACGTTCTTTGAGCAAGAAAGTTATGTTTTAAAGTATCTAAAATACTTATGGCATGAGACGAGATCAGATGATTTTTATATACTAGACAGTGTTGCCGTCTGGCTGACCTAAGTCTAATCAATGGCTGCATCTTTTCAAACACACTGCAAGATGGCAACTACTTCTATTTTGGAGAATAAAGAATTTAATAGACCTCGAAGTTGAATACGCTTGATAATTGGGCGTTCAAGCCGCCAGAAGAACGCTACTCGGGTATTTCCGTTATGGTTGGTTTATTGGTTTATTGGGGTTTAACATCCCAAAGCGACTCAGGCTATGAGAGACGCCGTAGTGAAGGGCTCCGGAAATTTCGACCACCTGGGGTTCTTTAACGTGCACTGACATCGTACAGTACACAGGCCTCTAGAATTTCGCCTCCATCGAAATTCGACCGCCGCGGACGAGATCGAACCAGCGTCTTTCTGGCCAGCAGCCAAGCGCCATAACACCTCCGCCACCGAGGCGGCTCCAAATTTCAGTTATGGACGTTATGCCAGATGTGGAGAAAGTCACCACCAACATGGAAGTTGCATATTTTAGTTGTTAGTGTTTTAAGGTCTGGATTAGTCCCTAACATGTGAGAGATTTACTTTAAGTGAACAGCCGGAACGCTTTCTGCACCTTCTGGACCATGCGTGAAATACCTTCAAGAATACTCTGAAGACTTTAATGAAGACTGCTTTGAGTTTATTGCCCATCAGTTTTCTTCCATTTTAAAGTAAGGTATTCTTAGTCTTAATGAGAATTTCACAATTAGGAAATGTTTATGTTTTGGTGTGTTATGACCAAAATGGCTAAGCAGACACATTTATATCTTTTGGTTTGATAGAGATATTTGAGTCTGTAACAACATTGGTGAGTGACTGTACATTCTGACTCAGAACAATGTCTTTGTTAGGGTATGGTGCGGAAAACTATTAGATATCAGGTTATAATGACATGAACGGTTTTCTCTGTCATCAATAGAAGCTTCAAAATTACGAATCTGAGTTACTGTTTGGACAGCCTTATTTTGCAGTGTTTCAAGTTGGACTCATGTGGATATAAGGCCCAAGGTGGCCCTAAGTTCGCAGTTCGCGCATTTTTCTGAAAATTGCCCTGGGTACATAAGACTCCAGAGGGCCGGGTTTGGAAATGTGTAAGTTTGTAACCGGCGCCAGTTGATGGCTTGGTATCCGGACAAGGATCTATCCGCTGGAGGAAGTCTAGCTCGTTGCAAACGATAGTGTTGTGTAATTTCTCTGTAGGTCACCATGCGATCCCTGTCTGTAAAGACCACCTCGGTCGGGTCCGCCCGGAAAGAAAAGCCTCGGGCGAACTCGTGGGCCGTCTCATTACCAGGCAGGGATGCATGTGCTGGTGTCCAGACTAGCGTAATTTTCCGGTCTATTACATGACGGCTTAGAATTGTATTCGTTAGAGGGGAGACCCGGCCCCTGCTGAAATTTAGTATGGCAACTTTGGAGTCACTGATGATCTATCTAGCTTTTGTGCCTACACAAGCCAGTGCTATGGCAGCTTCCTCTGCAGTCTCTGGGTTACCCGAGAGTATGGAGGCACTTATTTTGAGGAGTTGTTTATTATTGACGACCGCGACGGTCATCGTGTTCTTACCATATTCAGCGGCATCCACGTAGACCACGTCCTCGTCTTTGTAGGAGCGGAAGCGTTTCTCTAGCGCCTCTGCCCGCTTGGCCCGGCGCACTGAGTGATGAATAGGATGCATATTCCTGGGTAATGGGGGTACAACTATATTGTCTCGAATTTTTCCGAGCATGTCAACTTTGGCGGTTTTTCTGTTATCTCGGCTAAGATTGAGTTTTTCTAGAATGGCCCTGCCGGTTGTGGTCCCGGCTAAGCGTTCGATTTGGGACGTTCTCACTGCTTCCGTAATTTCTTCCAGGGTATTATGCATTCCCAGCTCTAGGAGGCGGTGAGTGGATGTACGGATGGGCAATCCTAGAGCTTGTTTCGTGCATCGCCTGATAATTCCATTTATCTTTTCCTTTTCTGAAACTTTAAGATCAAGGAAGGAAGCAGCATACGAGATACGGCTTACTACGAACGCCTGTACCAGCCGTAGGAGATTCTGCTCTTTCATGCCGTGTCTTCTGTTGGCAATCCGCTGTATGAGCCGCATAGTTTGTTGCGCGCAGTTTTCCATCTTAGTTATTGCATCACCGTTATACCCGTTGCTTTGTATAATCATTCCTAAAATTCTGATTTTTTCAACATGAGGAATCTCCGCCACTTGAGATTGGATATCTTGCTGACGAGCCTGGCGGACCTCCTCCTTGTCACGGGCGGTCCAGGCGACGTATCGGCGACTTCGCTACGTCGACGCTTCGCAGGAAGAGACGCTGCCGGCGTTTTCTTCGGAGGACTCATTTTTCAGTCGCACTCAGTCCGAACGAGGCCAACACGGTCACCGATACGTTGCGCTGCAGCCGGCATTAACAAGCTTCTATCGCAGCCACATTGCCGGCTGCTGATTTGGATTTGGATTTGTATACGTGGCTTTTCCTTTGTGTCGGGTGCCGAGTGGTGGCACTGATGTCGTTGTTGTCGCGACTGGCCAAGCAGAGAAGCGCACCTTTGCTTCCTTCTCTCTTCTCTTTTTCGACTAGCCAGCTAACTTTCGTACATGAAAAGATTTACCTGAAAAACTCTGTGCCCCCCTATCCTTGGCCAATCCCTCTAGTGGGCAAGTGCCATTGTGTGAGGGTAACAACAACAACAGCAGCCTCGCTTCAGCGCCGCCGTGTTCGCCTCACGGTACCACTTTACTGTGCCTTTCATTTCCTCAATTATAATAACTGGTTTTTGGGGAAAGGAAATGGCACAGTATCTGTCTCATATATCGTTGGACAGGAACCGCGCCGTAAGGAAAGAGATAAGGAGGGAATGCAAGAAAGGAAGATAGATGTGCCGTAGTGGAGGGCTCCGGAATAATTTCGACCACCTGGGGATCTTTAACGTGCACTGACATCGCACAGCACGCGGGTGCCTTAGCGGTTTTCCTCCATAAAAACGCAGCCGCGCGGTCAATAATAATAATAATTGGTTTTTTGGGGAAAGGAATTGGCGCAGTATCTGTCTCATATATCGTTGGACACCTGAACCGCGCCGTAAAAGAGGGAATAAAGGAGGGAGTGAAAGAAGGCAGGAAGAAAGAAGTGCCGTAGTGGAGGGCTCCGGAATAATTTCGACCACCTGGGGATCTTTAACATGCTCTGACATCGCACAGCACACGGGTGCCTTAGCGTTTTCATTCCATAAAAACGCAGCCGCCGCGGTCGGGTTTGAACCCGGCAACTCCGGATTAGTAGCCGTGCGCTCTAACCACTGAGCCACCGCGGCGGGTTACGCGGCAAAAAGCAATTTTTTGGGCTGTGGATTCGCTCGGCTAATCCAGGATATACAAAGCGAAAGCTGTCGGCAATCATTGTGCTCGTTGGCGTTGACAACGTTCTAGACTCCGATTTTGAGGAAAAGTTCGTGTAACTGGCTTCCTTGGTCAGTGGACACCTCAATCGCGCTTTGAGGTAAGGATGTACGTGGCGGTGGTGAGAAAGATATGTGGGCTGCACGCATTAGCGCTGACAACGTTGTGGCAGACACGCAGCACTGCAGCTATTGTGCCCAATACAGCGCAGGGTTCATTGGGTGAGCAACCTGTCGCGATGAATCGTTAACTTAACTGCCACCTGCCGTGCTACGATGGGCTCGCTGCCTATCCAGTGTGCGGAACGTACTCAACGTTACAGACGCCAAGCCGTGTCTACTTACCCGATACACCACAGCTTTCGCTATGTAACCTGGTTCAGCAGTAGTTAAACCGCAGCTAATTTTACGCGACAGCGTAATCAGCTCGTTCTGTCGAAAAGCCGTCGGCGTCGTATTAGCTCTGGACCTCTGGAAACTCTGCACCTGTATAAAATATGGGAAATGCAAACCAGGAAAGAATTGTCTTATGATAATTCAAGAGGCAGCGCCCTGACGATTGAACACACATGAACACGGATGACCCCGGCATTCTTCGTAGACACCATAACATAATCGGACAAAAAGAACGCCTAAAATTAATATTCCAAGATCCACCCGGGGTAGTCTATACAGACCATCAAAAAATTTGCGTGACTTTTAAATTCCTCAAAAATTTCTAATCGTCTGTGAGAAGAAGGCGGCCGCCGTTGTTATAAGCCGAGATGCAAAATCTGCTCACATGTGACTGCCTCAGTTCTGCTTATCAAGTCAAAATTAAAGGCACTTCCTGCGGTGCAACTTCAAACGTAATTTATTTGCTGGAGTGTTTTGTGTCCAATAACGATACAGAGGAAAACCGAAACCCCTTTTCGATTACGCTTCGACAACCACAAGGCTCACTGCGCTCCTCTCCACAACCTACCGCTATTTAAACACATCAGGATTCCCGGTCGCTCATTCGATAAATAAGAGTCATTATTTTACGATTATCTTATATATAAACTTGATGCGATTTCTGCTGACTTAAACGACCGTCCCGGCGCGCTGTAATGTCTGCTACAGTAACAGTTATGCTTCCCACATGTGTGCTTTCGTCTAGGAATTCGCAATTTTTAATGTATCTTTCAGTGACATATACACCATTACCCGCGAGACTGATATCGAATCCAGTGCATGCTCTGTCTTGGTCTTGAGCCTATGAAAAAGTGGCATGTAAAGTGTAAAGTGGCCAACATCTGCTCATTCGGCATCATTGCTTCTCCAGAAATTTGAGGAACAAGATGCTTGCCTGCCTGAAGGATCCATTGTTGTCTACGTAGACGCAAGCATACAAGACTGCAAAGCAACAACAGCTATCTACTGCCCGTGCAGACCTGCCCTGAATCAAACCTCTTGGTTTCAGTCTACGGAACCCCCTTCGTCCTTTTTTGCTGAGGTCGTTGCAGTTCAAGAAGCACTATGCTCTGTGGCCGACTTAACTATGCTCCCTGCGGCCCGCGTTGTCATCCGCACTGACGCCCTTCCAGTTGTCCGGTTGCTACGACGTGTTAGCCGCTGTCCCACGATATGTCAGGACATCCACCGGCTCGCGGCACGAATCCCGCAGCCAGTACGTATTGAGTGGGTCTCACAGGATCTGCTGACCTATCAAAGGCAGGCAGATTTAGCGACCCGCCTTGCGAATCCAAACTCACCATCGCCTCGGCTCCTTCATTTGGACAATTTTGCCCTCCTTTCATCAAGAAAGGAACTCCTCCGGCGCCGCACACGTGCTCTCATCCCTCCGTGTGTGGTAACCCTCCCCCGCGGTCTTACCCGTGCAGAGGAGGTTGCGCTTAGGAGGATCAGTGTCGGGGTTGCCCTCACACCAGACATCACTCGGAAGTGGCCTCAGTACCGAGAATTGTTTCCTCGGCCAGGGTGTCCGGTATGTAAACACGAGGACATTGAGGCCGACATTCATCACTTGCTGTGGGACTGCCCAGCTCTCAAGCCTACAAGGATCCGTCACCTGATGGTAGCAGGTCTTTCACCAAGCAACCCTTCTTCATACATTGCCTGGACGCAGGGACCGTACCATCGTTCTCTGCTGGACTTCATCAAATCAGCTAACCTTTTTCATTCATTTAGATCATTCATCACACCTTCACCCATCATTGATGCCCTGTGGCAATAAATTTCGCTTAAAAAAAGACGCCAAATATTGAAGAGCTCGAGTTCACTGCTTACGAGCGGCGTGTCCTGAAGGACACCGCTAACCTTACGGTTTATTTATTTATTCTATTTACAAATGACTGCTGGCTTTATTGAGAAGACTTAAGGAGTGGTCCTCACTGTAACTTCGTTTTCCAGAATATGAACAAAATCAACGCAGTATACGTTACAAAAAACAACATTACACAGTGCGAGGACACCTCGCGTGAGAATTTCACGAAATAAGCACTAGAAATAAGCCGCCGCGGTGGCTCAGTGGTTAGGACGCTCGGCTACTGGTTCGGAGTTCCCGGGTTCGAACCCGGCCGCGGCGGCTGCGTTTCCATGGAGGCGAAACGCTAAGGTGCCCGTGTACTGTGCGATGTCAGTGCACGTTAAAGATCCCCAGCTAGGTGGTCGAAATTATTTCGGAGCCTTCCACTACAGCACCTCTTTCTTCCTTTCTTCTTTCACTCCCTCCTTTATCCCTTCCCTTGCGGCGCAGTTCAGGTGTCCGCCGATATGTGAGGCTACGCCATTTCCTTTCCCCCCCAAAATAATAATAATTGGTTTTTGGGGAAAGGAAATGGCGCAGTATCTGTCTCATATATCGTTGGGCACCTGAACCGCGCCGTAATGGAAGGGATAAAGGAGGAAGCGAAAGAAGAAAGGAACAATGAGGTGCCGTAGTGGAGGGCTCCGGAATAATTTCGACCACCTGGGGATATTTAACGTGCACTGACAACGCACAGCACACGGGCGCCTTAGCGTTTTTCCTCCATAAAAACGCAGCCGCTGCGGTCGGGTTCGAACCCGGGAACTCCGGATCAGTAGCCAAGCGCTCTAACCACTGAGCCACCGCGGCAAAAACCAATTTTCATTTTTTTTCACTGGAAATAAATGATCTGATTACCCACAATTATTATTAATAATATTATTTTAAGCAACGTAGTAAACAATGCCGCATTTAAGGTCTCTGCATTTTTTTTTATTGGGAACATTTCATTCGCGTACAGTCCGCAAAAAAAAAAGAATTTTAATAAGTTTAATTGCGACGTGGGCACTCCTTCGCTTTTAATGAGTGGTAGGATGGTTTGGGGCGACCACCGGCAAGCTCGATGTGTTTGCCGCTGTCAATGCCTAGCCTATTGTGAACAATCAAATACATAAAGTTTAGTCTTTCGTGGTATCTTCTGAGCACCAAAGTAGTTTTATTTTTAAGAAAAATGATAGAAGACGTCTGCAATGTTCTCTTTACTGTACCGCCTTAGAACTTTGCTGATGAAACACTTGAATGAAGAATCCGTCGTTTTAGGTGAGGAGACCTTCCTCCTCCGCTGGTCAACGAGATTCATTGTTGTTAGCGATAGAGGTACGTCCACGCCCATCCTTCCGTGTTAGGAGGTTTGGCGAGTGTTGCTAATTGTTTCCTTCCTTGTATTCCACTTAAGCGGATAATGAAGCAGCTTTAAGACAGCTCGTGTAGAAACCACGGATTGTTCACTTAAATGTCATTTGTATATATGTGATGCCTGTACAATGATGGCTCATTGTGATGTCCTTGGAAACCAGGCCACTTGTATAAAGAGTCCTGAGCACTGTAGATAATTTCGGGAAAATAAAATTCTCTTAAAAGGTGTTGTGACTAGTTTCTGCGTGCCACAGTCAAAAGAATATTGTCTGTGGTTGTCCACACGCGACAGCGCACAAGATTGGAGCTAAAAGTATTAGGCAAAGTCAGCCGTGCTGTATGCATATGAGAACGGCCTCGAAAGAACACGTGCTCAGGAGTCCAAGCGGGCTTCTCGCTCGAGTAACCATCAGTACCTTGGGTAGAGCGGGGTGCGCTTGGGGACCTTCTTTCCGGATGCACTGCTTTTCCTTTCGCTGTGCAGTTCTTTGTACGTGGTGGATAATGCGCACGAAAACACGCGCACATGCAACCTCTCAAGCACAGCACGGGATAGTTCATTTATTAAAGGTATGTATACGATTCCTGTGCGCTGTCGCACATGGGCTAGAGAATACATATCCTAGATAACGTATTTCTACTGTATAACACTAGGCGCAGAGAAAGAAATTAGTGCTATTCGCCGGGTGGTAACGCTGATGAATCTGGTTTGCAGCGACTACGCAACTCTGTATTTGCGTACACAGCGTCGCAAGGTAAATGGTTTCGTTCGTTCCGAGCAACGACGTAAACTGACGAAAACCAGTAGCGAACGTGAGGGGTCATCCTTTGCTTTTTCATACCATGTACACCCGAACTGCACGCTGTTTAATAATAATAATAATAATAATAATAATAATAATAATAATAATAATAATAATAATAATAATAATAATAATAATAATAATAATTGGTTTCAGGGGAGAGGAAATAGCGCAGTATCTGTCTCATATATCGTTGGACACCTGAACCGCGCCTAAGACCTCTTCTTTAATAAAGTTTACCCCCTCCTCCTTTCCAATTTTCCCCTAACCCCTGACACCGTCTTTCGGTGCTCTCAGCAAGCAACCAGGCCGAGCGTTTCTCGTGTCGACATGGGTTGCCTCTGCCATTATTCTCATTAAATATGGCAACATTCATTTGCACTACACTGAATTGCGCCATTGAAACCCATTTCGTCCGATTAACAATTCGATGCAACTTACACAATGCATTATTATTTATTATTGGAGGAACGGTTTCCTTGTAACCTTAACAAACATATAAACTGAATATGGCAGTTAAACCATCGCATGTTGTAGCGGTGGCTGCGAAAGCGTGCTGTAGGATAGCTAATACCTGCCAGCGACATCAGCATTGCAAATGACCAGTTTTGGGCCCGTTTATCGGTCTCATATATCGTTATCAAGCTTATAACGTTATCCAGCTTACCTTATCAGAACAAGCATAATTGCTTCCTTATTCTACGCCGCAAAAATATCGCGCCATCCTCGCCGCGTGCTCCATGCTGGCCACAGCGTGTGGATCTTTCTTCTTGGGTGGACACGCAGAGAGCGTCGCAAGAGTTTTTGTCCGCTGGTCCACCGACATGGGTGGCTTCAGCATCCCGGATCTAGAAGTTAAGTGCCGTGTATTGGCCTTAACGGCCATGTGGGACCTTATCTCAGACGCAGCGTACCGAGGAAGAGTACTCACCGCATATTTGACGGGAACATCGCGTCGCTTCTTTGAGATCAAATTGGAAAGGCCTTGCGGCTGAAAAGTAGCCAGCTCTCTATACATATGTCGTGAGATCCTTACATTTTCTTGAAGGTGCACTTCCTGATTTTGATTTGAAAGAATTGTCCGCGAGTGAAACTTGCGAATATGCTGCTTTTCGCACCCTGAATGTAGACCAGCGCAGGAAAGTGAGCAAATGCGGAAACAAGGAATCTTTGTCTCTCTCCCCGCTGATATATCCAATTTTACCTGGCTTCGCGAATGGGAAGCGTTACCTACAGCTGACCGCCTTGCGGAGTGGGGCGTGGCGCCCTCCGCCTCATGTCCGCAATGCGGTCGAACTGAAACTCAGAACCATGCCGTTTTTGAATGCCCAGTCGCGCGCAATTTCTGGCGCTTGGTAGCGCGCATGTTGTAGTAGTAAGTGGATTTTTATTAAAATAATAGTAAAAAGGAAGGAAAAGATTTTTGCTAGACCCGGCATCTGCCATCGACACTGAAGCCCCTGAGCTGGGGCAGCGGAAATAAAGGATAGCAGGCAGAATGGAGAAATGTGTGCGTGCGTGCGTGCGTGTGTGTGTTTTATGCCGCATTTCTTTGGGGTACATGCCTGAATAATTAAGAAAAAGTCAGCTATTGGCATCGTCTGCGGCGACGACAAAACGAAACAGGCCGCTCTGAGCGATTCCATTGGTGGCGGCATCTCGGTGGTCGAGCGTGGAGATCATGCAAAGGAGGGGGTGTAGGGTCTGCGAGAGGTTTGAAGACTCTTTAGACGCTGCTTTATCAATGATCACACCTTACTTAGTATGAAAACTCAAGCCCGATGATTACGGCCTGGAATGTACACTGTGTGGCGAAATAGCCGCCGCGGTTTCTGAGTGGTTATGGCGCTCGGCTGCTGGCCCGAAAGACGCGGGTTCGATCCCTACCGCGGCGGTCGAATTTCGATGGGGGCGAAATTCTGGAGGCCCGTGTGCTGTGCGATGTCAGTGCACGTGAAAGAACCCCAGGTGGTCGAAATTTCCGGAACCCTTCACTACGGCGTCTCTCATAGCCTGTGTCGCTTTGGGACGTTAAACATCCAAAACCCTAAACCCTAAACTATGTGGCGAAATAGCCACTTAACGATCACGTATTGTAGAACTGTAAAGAGGAGCGGCCACCGGATTCTCTAATACAAGTTCCTACTATTGAGCAATGGGAGGCCGCGTTGCTCAGCTCAGACATGGGCGTTCAAACCCGGGCCATTAAATGGGCTACTCAGGTCGCCATCAGTCATGTACTGTCAGCCACCTAGCAAAGATCATCTGAATTTTGCCTTCTGACGAAATAAATAATTTGCAATCCAAATCAAGGATCACAAAAAACTTAACCTGGCCAAAACTGCACTAAGCTTGAATGAATGAATGAAGTTTGTTTCCGTCATTATGGGGCCGCACGGTTGGGGCGCAGCATTAGGAAAGGGTGCCTACTAGCCGGCTCTCAGCACCGGAGACCGCGGAGAGTCTTATAGTAAGCTGTCTCCGCCTGACGGATGATGAGTCTTTGCTTATCCAGGTCGTGGTTCCGGATCAGCTCTTCCCAATTGGCAAGGTCTGGGATGCTTTGTGATTTAGCTCCAGGATAATCCTGACACTCCTCCAGGATGCTTTGGATAGGAGAATTTAAGAGCACTTCTTGTTGGGCTAGTTGGTAATTGATCATTGTACATTTAAGGCAACACACACACACACACACACACACACACACACACACACACACACACACACACACACACACACACACACACACACACACACACACACACACACACACACACACACACACACACACACACACACACACACACACACACACACACACACACACACACACACACACACACACACACACACACACACACACACACACACACACACACACACACACACACACACACACACACACACACACACACACACACACACACACACACACACACACACACACACACACACACACACACACACACACACACACACACACACACACACACACACACACACACACACACACACACACACACACACACACACACACACACACACACACACACACACACACACACACACACACACACACACACACACACACACACACACACACACACACACACACACACACACACACACACACACACACACACACACACACACACACACACACACACACACACACACACACACACACACACACACACACACACACACACACACACACACACACACACACACACACACACACACACACACACACACACACACACACACACACACACACACACACACACACACACACACACACACACACACACACACACACACACACACACACACACACACACACACACACACACACACACACACACACACACACACACACACACACACACACACACACACACACACACACACACACACACACACACACACACACACACACACACACACACACACACACACACACACACACACACACACACACACACACACACACACACACTCACACACACACACACACACACACACACACACACACACACACACACACACACACACACACACACACACACACACACACACACACACACACACACACACACACACACACACACACACACACACACACACACACACACACACACACACACACACACACACACACACACACGCCTTTTTTTTAAAATGAGAACGGGAGGCGCTCGGTCCCGTTCTCTTCCTGTGTGTGTTGGTTCTCGTGTGAGTGTGTGGTTTTGACGCCTTAAATGTATAATGGATAGGAGAAGACTCTTACTTGCACTAAGTTTGAAGACATTCATGGTACAGCATCTTCAACCCTCCCGCAGAACACCGCCCGTTTCTTCTGCCAAATCTCCAGGATCTAGGACCAAGAAACGTGATGGCGCAACCAGTGCACTCGCTGAAAAAGTGGCCTTTTTCGTTTCTTCATCGCCCTAGACGATGCGAATATCCGATTTTTCTTGTCGATTCATGCAAGTACCCCAACTAAATCTGGTATAAAACAATTCTGCCGACCAAATGCCATTTTTGTGCGAAATTTCGCCTCGAACAATTCACCGGTTTACTTGTGAGGAGCATTATACGCGCTGCATATGCTCCCGCTGGAAGCATTTACAGGAACACTTATGTCATCGTACTACACTCTTACTGCCAGCGCCCTGTACGGTTTTCGTCGCTCCGGTGCGCTACGGGGACCACATGCTCCTCAGTATTCAAGACTTATAGTAGGGTGGCTCTTAAAGAAAATCAAGAACAATAAAATTGTCATTCGACAAGCCTCATGAAGCCAATCCGAGCTGCTGGCTGTCTGTTTGGTGCCAAAGTTTTCGTACTTGCCATGCGTACTACATGGGCAACTTGGGGTTCTTGTTACTTGCCTAAGCCCGGTTGAACGGCGCGTGAATCTCCATATCGGTCGTGGTCTGTCCCTGCAGTGTACTAACGTTTTTAGTCTGGCATCTTCGAAGAGAGCTGAAATGGCGGCAGCCAACCTGGCAAGTGGAGAGTATTCGGGTCGTCTTCCGTAAGGAGCGTGTCTCGGATCCGTCAAAGATGAGTCAGTGGCGGCAGTTTCGACGGCTGACGAACCGGCGTGTAGACGAATGCATCGAACTTTTGGCGTTTGCCTAAAGTGACCATATTCCTCAGACCCCAAAGCGGGACATAAGCGGGACGTGGGTGGGGGGCCCCTGAATGACACGGCTAGTAGTTTAGACATTCACTTTTTTTATTCTATCCATATCATGCAGCATTTCATTTCCTCCAGCTTTGGCCAAGCTGGCGCAAACATCTAATACTTCTGGCTTTAATGGATCTTCTGCAGCAGTCCATTTTTGCAGATGTGTCCGTGGTATTGTCCACATGTCATGTGCCCATTCACTTTGAGCATCTGCAGCGCTTTAAGTGTCGTCACTTGAAACTGCATCTTCTCTGCAGACCACTGCTTGTTTATCAACAAAAACGCCCTCCCCACTGGTGCATTTATTCCTGGCAAGCACATGCAGTACTCAATACATAATTGACCTCATGTTGACGCAAGGCATATCTTTTGTCTAAAGTGCTGGAGAACATCCACCCGCCGTTCCCCATGCGGCTTCTTCTGTCTCCCATTCCTCTAGTTTCTCAGTCGTGACATAAAGTGAAACGTTACAGGCTTCGTCAAATAAAGCATTCTCATCAAGACCGATGTGACAGAACTCTCAAGTCATAAGCGCCTGCCTATGGCTTGTTTCTTCCATTATTTAGGCTGGTTTAATGGAGCTAGGCAGAGCAGGTGCAGCCAGTGTAGCCAGTGCAGCGAAGGCGGGACAAAACGCTGTCACACAAGCATGCTGGCGGGACAGCGGGACCAGACCCGCAAAACATAGACAGGTCCCGCCTAAATTGGCACGTCTGGTCACTTTACGTTTGCCAGTGATGAAACTTGTCGCACTACATCTGCCGATCACCAATGTCAGCGAGTAGAACCGGATGCAACTAACGCTTGCGTTGAAGTTAATACGTCCATACGCACATTACTGAGTATGCCTTGTGACGATTTCTCGGAGGTCTGCAATGATCATCGTGCTGTGGACAGCCAGGAACATGCAATTGATACTGAACAGTATCGCGATATCGCCTGTGCCCAGTATAAGTGAATGACCCCGAAGTTGCAGAGATGACCTTTCTGCATTCCTGTTCAGACTTTGGCAGTGGAATCGGGCACCTCGCATGCATCCGTGACTGCTCCTCTGGGGGTGTTGCGCAAGCATTCGTGCTTTTCTTCTTTGCCACGTTCGACAAGAGCGTTGTTAGAAATGCCTAGGAAGTCCCTCGGTAGTGTACACATTGCCGGTGGAAAGTAATGCCATTTCGGCATTGCTGAACGGGTTCGTTAAGCAGTGAGCCACGCCAGGGAGGTGATTGAGAGAATGCGGCTAGCACCGTGTCTATAAACAAACCTAACATATGATACGCCGATACTCCAAAGCATGCCATGCTTAAATCAAGTGTTGATGAGGAGATAGTCTGGAATTTTTCCCCCAGTACTGGCATATCATTTGACTCAACATGAATAAGTGTGAGTGCACATCCTGCATATGTGCATAGATGGTATTTTAAATGTTACAGCACGGAAAATGGGGACTTCAAGGGTAGAAAACACAGGACAAGCGCTGACTCTCAACTAAAGTTTAATGACAGCAAACAGGCAAATATAAGTGAACAAGCAACAACCAGACATTAAAACCACAAGGCACGCTCCCCGTTTTCCGCGCTGTAATTTTTCAAATATGTATCACCAACTCGCCCGCCTTGCTATTGTATTGCATAGATGGTGACTGCGGGAGTGGAATATGTACTATTATAAGTGACTGTGCGCAATGCGGGGCAGGTCCGACAGGTCTTTTGGTCATTATTAACATATAAGTGACGCTACGGTGGAGCAATTGCTGGCCGACAAGCAAGGCAAATCCCACCGGTAGCATACAACAAGTCCACTAACATCGTGAGCAAGAACTTTTATGCTGATTAATAAAAATATTACTTGTGCAAGGATGGCCGTTTATGGGCTCGCTTATTTTTGCGGGCATCACTCAGCTTTTGTTAAGTACTGCATCTTTGCTGGAGTGAAGCAGGCATGTTTTTCTGCTCTTATTCCTTGTAGGGTCATATCCAGAAGACACTTCTGCTTTAATGGGAATGTTGCATTCCTGCGTCTGTTTTACATAAAGAAACTGCTCCTGTGGCATGTGAGCCTGGACAGTTAAGTTTCTTTTTTTTCATCTGGAAAAGCTTTCAAGCTGAAACTGTGCTTTGTGTTTATGTGTAGATTTTAGGCATTGAAATTTGATATTTTAAGGCAAAAGCCTTGGCTCATGGGTGTGCGCAAGGCCTGTCTGCAGGAAACGTGTGCACGAAATGTCCGCCCCACCTGCCAATCAAAGAAATATAAAAAAAATGTATGAAAGGCAAAATAAAAATAAGCGGGAAAAATAAAAATATCAAAATAATACAAAATAGAAATAAAATGGCAATGAAAAAAAGAAAAATATAAAAATTGAAGAAAATAAAAAGAATAAAAATGAAGGGAGAAAGGACATGGAAAGGCTTTTTGCTTTCGCTTTTCCACTCATAAGCAGACTAATGGTAAATAATGTTTTTTGTTATACGTTTTCAGCAATTTTGTTTTGTTTCAGAGACGGCAACTTGCAACTTTTGTTCTCCATAAGAATTGATTCTATGGCTCTTTCTGGCCATTTTGGTGTTTGTCTAACCCCAAAAGGTGTATTTGTTGCAAGAAAAAATGGATTTGATCATTTGAGCCACTCAATTCAAACTCGTGTCATCTGCGCTGAAACAGAAAGATGTTCTCCAGTTATCACTGCGATCTTCACCGAAACAGACCCTATGATCCCAAATTTTAATCTAGAACACTGACATTTTTATGCTCTTCAGGCAAACTAACAGGAAACACTTTGAATATTTAAGCAATTTAAAATTATACTTGCTTTTCATCTTAAAGAATACAATTACTGTTGACATAGTTCTTGACAAATGTTGTATTGAATAATATATTACACTGTAGAACCTAATAATTTAGCTTGAAATGCATTTTATAAGAAAGCACATGACTCATATGACTGTGTCTACGTTATGAATTATCTTGCCGAAAAATAATAACGAACAGAAATGGCCCACTTTTTCCACCACAAGTAAAGAATAAGGTAGGTGTGCTTTTAGCAGAAGCAGTGAGACATTTTTGTCTGCAATATTGTGTGCATTGATTTCTGTGTGTGGATATTATTGATGGTTTTTGAATACAGTGTGCAGTCTAGGTGGGCTTGTCAAAGCAGTCAGACCACCGTGTAAAGTGTACAATCTCTAGTCATGCAGGCCCTTGGAAAAAATGCTTTCAAGGAACAGTCTCCACATATGCCAAAGCCATTGCAAACATCATGCCTTCAGAGACACTTGCCACAAATTTCGTCCACTGGAGCAGATGTTACAGTACAACTTGTTTCATTCATTTCCGTGTTAAAAAGGTGAGCTATGGAATGTTAGGCATAGATTTTTTGCATCAGCCACTCACATGGATTCTAACTTTTTATGGTACTACATAGTTGCTAACAGTTTTTTGAACTTAGAATTGGGAGCTGGAAGAATTGTACTGTGTGGTTACATAGATTTCTTGATGCTGGTAAAAGAAGTTTAATCTGTTTTGTGTTGCATAGATCCTCAGGCATAGACATACATATGTCCGAAAATTACTGAGGAAGGTAGCTACAATTTCTTGATTCATGAATTGATTCATGATTTCATGAAAGTGTGTATGTGTCAACTTGCAGCAAATGTCTATTTTTTTAATGCACCATAAAGTTTCAATGGCATTAATATTTGTTTATTACGTCCTCTGTATAACTCAGCTATGATGTGCTGGTAAAGTGTTAAAACCACTGCAGCCGTGTGAAGAGCCTCTTAACAACGTAAAAAAGATAGAAATAATGAGTTTGGTTATAGTGCCTGCCTCATGTGAAGGAGGGACTGCTTTCAAGTGTTTGAAAACAACCACTGGTTACATAAAAAAAAATCTGTTCAGGGCTGAAATTGCACATGCTGTGCTGCCTATTCGTAATGAACAACTCAGAGGGTCAGTGAGGCTATTTTTTTATTTGTTTATGTTTTTTCACTTGCAAGCCAACAGCACAGCAGCCTACAAGGACGGTGCACATTGCAAGAAGAGCACTACAAAGCACAAAGAAGACCACTACGATACACACAGGAAGTTAAATGACACAGTGGACATAGTGTGCAAAAGAAGTAAAGATTGCAATGAAAACGTAATAATAGTGGCAGCCACCTCCAGTTATGTGCTGATAGATAGAAAAAACATCAATGCACTACAAGAAAAATCATAATAACAAATAAGATAAATAAATGTCACAATCTGTATACTTGTAGTAGCACAGACATAGAAGTCTGTTGATGAGATTACAATGGCCAGTGTGTCTTCGTTAAAAGACAGCTTGTTTCCTCAGGCTTGTATTCGATGGCTGCCTGTCCAGATCCAACAATTCTTAGCACCTTTCGCTACATCGGAGGCATGACCGCCACCTTGGTCAGCTCATCCAGAGCCACTGGGGACTGAGGGCCGAGGGTTAACCCACAAAGGCGGCGGTGGCAGCCAAGTACAGTATCAATGGCCAATTCCTGTTCTGTGGAGGGAGCATGCTTATATAGCTCTTCACTTAGCATTTTTTCATTGTTGCATCTCACTTATTTCCTATTTTTTGGTAGCGCAGAGAAAAGCAGGATATTGCTTTACTTTACAAGGTGCTCCACGGTACCACTGATTGTCCTGAAATGCTATCAGATATTTTTATAAGAGTTCCCACGAGAAACTAAAGTTGTCAGTGTTCAATGCAAGAATGTTATCCAGTGAGGCTAGCCTAATTGTTCTGTTTGAAGAATATCGGGCAGTGAATGAGACTTCACAGTGCTTTACAATGTTATAAGGACTGATGCAATGCATACACTAAATAACAGGTACATAAGGAGGTGGTTGTCATTATAATCAAGATTAATAAAAGGCGAAAGTTGAAGATACTGCGAGCCAATGCACCAACACCCAGTCAAACTGGCAAGGTGGTTAAAAGGAACTGTAAAGATGCCATATCAGTGATCAATAAAATAGGGAAATAGAGGTTTATAAACAAATAGTATGTAAACCTAAGCTGTAACTTTCCAGCCTTATACTATGCCTTATACTTAGCCTTATACTTAGGGCGATGGAAAGAAAAATGATAGGTGTAACATTAATAGACCGGTAGCAGGCAGAGTGGGTGAGAGAACAAGTGCGTGTTAATGACATCCTAGTCGAAATCAAGAGGAAGAAATGGGCTTGGGCAGGACATGTACTGCAACGGCAAGGTAACCACTGGCCCTTAAAGGTAATGGAGTGGATTCCAAGAGAAGGCAAGCGTAGCAGGGGGCGGCAGAAAGTTAGTTGGGCGGATGAGATTAGGAAGTTTGCAGGCATAGGGTGGGCGCAGCTGGGAAAGGACAGGGTTAATTGGAGAGACATGAGAAAGGCCTTTGCCCTGGAGTGGGTGTAGTCAGACTGATGATGATGATCATGATACTAGAGTATTGTAGCGCAGGTTAACCTCTCTGCCTTGAATTAAGTAAGAATGCACTACACTGTATTGATGGGCAACTTCGAAGTCAAAGTTTGGACCATGAATATGCTGAAAGGCTGCAGCTCTGAAGCTTCTATAGCTAACTTGGGATTGTACTCAGTGTTAACATTTCTTTTACGGTCAATATGCTATGATCATAACAGTTAAGGTAATATTAGACACTTGTGGTTCTGCTCATGAATGCAACCTAAAGGAGCCACCATTCAGACTCTTGTCTGCACAACCCACATTGTCCTTTGAATTGGAAAGGACAAAGGCTAGCATTAAAGAGGTGAACCTTACGAATTACTTGATCTTACTATCTGTTATCATCATTCTATTTCCAATGCTTAAAACTATTCTCATTATATGTTTTGTACATATTTCATTTCCTAATACAGGTAGCAAACAGGCTTGGAATGTGGAGGAGTGCCATATCCTGCCTAGTTCAACATAGAATCTGTGGAGTCCCAAGACAAAGCCATACCTATCAGAATGATGCAGCTGCAAGTGCTTTTACAGCTTATGGCTGTGATATGCAGGGTGTGTGCTTAAGATGGTTAAGAACCATCTTTTATCATATTAGTATCATTTTATTTCGACAGATCCCGCCATTTAGAGTTACATCAAAACCGCGTTGATACATTCCCAGTTCGTACTATTTACCAGTTTGTACGCTCAAAGTCACGGACATTAAAAATCTCCCATACAGTTTCACTGTTTTTTTTTTTTTCTGGTGAATATGTTAGCGGATAACATGCTTTTCCGGCTTCTGTGTTTCATATTTTGACAAATTGTGGTCGCATAATACATTTCTTGACCAACCCACACACGTACAAACATATAAGTGGACCAAACATGAGGGCATGCGACATGAAAAGCTGAAATGCAGCGGCAATCATCCACCCTGGTGGCTTCTCTGCGGTGCTTAGACGCGAGGAGGCGAAGCACCTTTACCACTGCCACCACCACCACCGCTGCCGCCTGCGACATGAAAAGCTGAAATGCAGCGGCAATCATCCATTTTGGTGGCTTTTCTGCGGTGCTTAAGTGCGAAGAGGCGAAGCATCATTGCCACCACCACCGCCACCACCGCCGCAGCCGCCGCCAACATCAACAAAAATAAAAACGTTGCGCTAGCACTCAAGAGAGTCGTTTTTGCGGGGACGCGACATAAATTATAAACTCCAGCGACACACATATATACGAGCGGGCTGGATCTGGGAAATGCTGCTTAAAAATTGCAAACTCCTAACCAACTCTTAAGAAGCCGCAAACGACAGCGTTAGAAGTCACTTAGCCCTCCTTCGCAACTCCACAAGCCCAAATTGAACAGGATGTATCTGTAAAGCTGTTTGCCGATGACTGTGTTGTTTTCAAGGACATAATAAGTGATTATAACTATACTTGTCACTACAAAAAAACCATAGTAGCAATCACAGAACGGTGAGTGTGCTTGGGTGTGGATAATAACAAAGATAAAACCATATTGTTACAAATTACAAGGAAAAAAGTTCCCGGGCAACGTAGTTATATACTTTACAGCCTTTCTGTTTTAGAAGTGGAGAGCTATAAATACTTATGAGTAACCCTCACTAACAAACTTACTTGGTCCTCACATCTGCTCTAATGTCTCCTCAATCCGCAATGAAAAAATTATGGTTTATTAAAAGAAAACTTAGAAATTCTCCCATCAGTACTAGAATCACGGAATACAAGTCTTGTATTAGGTCCCGACTTGAATGTGCAGGAGCAGTCTGAGATCCACATAATTAAAAAGACAGTGCTGAACTGGAGCGTGTACAGCGAAAACCAGTTCATTTTATTTATGATAAATATAGAAGGACAGATTCTTCAAGTGCATTAAATCTAAAGAATAAATTACAGTACTTAGCAGTAAGAAGAAAAGTTCCAGGTCTAGCATTACTTCAACGTTTCATTTCAGGAGACCTGAAGCCAGATCTTCCCGATTTTGCGAAATTGGGGACAAAGCTTGGCAAAGTAAAATGGATACGATCTGTAAAGAAAATTACATCCTTAGGGGTGTGTTTTTATCTATAATTCGCACCATTGCACTCTCAAAGTGGTTGGAAAGTATCTGCCACACTCCTACAGTGCATTGTTAAGAGTTGTACTGATCTTCTCAATTGTGTGAAATTCGTTAGCAGTACAATAACTACAATTTTTTTGAGAAGCACTCCTTCACCGATTCTCCACCCCCCAGCCAGGTCATGCACCCTGTCACAAGACATGGCATGTGATTCTGAATCATACTCAGGGGTTTGCCGGGCTGGTGGGGTGCCAGCTGCGCAACAGTCAGCATGTGGAACGTTTCCACTGCTCTGTGGTTGGCGCGTCGAGTCATCTGACATGGGGCATGAACTAGCTGGGGAAGGCGGATAGAGAAGCGGCGAAGGAGCGCTTTTTAAAAAGAAAGATGCTCCGAGACGGATGAATGCGACTCGACTCTTTGGCCATGTCTGACGTCATACCTCGCTCACATTGGTTGACGTCATGAGCTATGACCAATCCTGAATTAGTGTGGCAGCGCGTGCGGCTTCTCCGAACGTCAGCTCTACAAGCTAAAAGCTAAAGCGCTGTGGTTAGGGTGCTTGGCTACTTATCCAGAGTACCCGAGCTCGATTCTGACCGCGGCGGCCGCGTTTCGATGGAGGCGAAAAGGAGAGGTGCCCAGGCGGTCGATATTATTGCGCAGCCCTCCACTACGGCACCTCTTTCTTGACTCAGTCCCTCCTTTATCTCATCGCTTAGGCCTTACGGCGCGGTTCAGGGGTCCGCCGAGATGTAAGGCAGATACTGCACCATTTCCTATCCCAAAAACCAATTTTCAATTTTTTTCGGCCCCGCCGCGGTGGCTCAGTGGTTAGGGCGCTCGACTACTGATCCGGAATTCCCGGGTTCGAACCCGACCGCGGCGGCTGCGTTTTTATGGAGGAAAAACGCTAAGGCGCCCGTGTGCTGTGCGATGTCAGTGCACGTTAAAGATCCCCAGGTGGTCGAAATTATTCCGGAGCCCTCCACTACGGACCTATTTGTTCCTCTCTTCTTTCACTCCCTCCTTTATCCCTTCCCTTACGGCGCGGTTCAGGTGTCCAACGATATATGAGACAGATACTGCGCCATTTCCTTTCCACCAAAAACCAATTATTATTATTATTTTTTTTTCGAGTCTGATTTTGCGGTGGCTTCTCCGCATTACTAAAATGCAAAGGGGCGAAGCATCCAAAATTGACGCGAAAGAGATTTTTGTTACCTTCGTCATTGCCGCCGACGGACCGGATGCGTTACGAAGTTCCTTCCGAGCTTAAGACTGCAAAATTGCGGACTGGATTCTGCGAGCGCTAGAAAAGGATATGTTCAGATCTTGTGCCAAGAAATTCTTACATTTTTGTGAAGTGAATTTGTCAGTAAATGTTTTTGTACATCTTTCAACAGCCAAATTAAAAAAAAATTAGGTGCTTTGGATCATGTTTTCCCGAATAATACGTTTTTCTTGCAGTTTTTTTTACGTATCAATGAGGTTTTACTGTATTGCATAGGGAGTAGGATATTTATTTATTTATTTATTTATTTATTTATTTATTTATTTATTTATTTATTTATTTATTTCAGTACCCTCAGAGCCCGAGGACATTACAGAGGGGAGTGGGGTACAATAGACAAAATAACAAAGGAACAGCAGTCACAAGTAACACAAAAATGTGAACAAGAATATGGCTCGCGAAAATCAGTAGGTTACAGCAAATACAATCAAACGAATTAACAGTCATTTAACACGAAATTATGAGCAAAGAATAAAAGTAAGCATACCACGCAAACAAGCATACCACGCAGACCAGGACTGTTTTAACTACCACATAAGCTGAAAAGAATAAACGGCAGGGCGCAAGAATTACATGTACTATGTTACCATCAAGTTAGTTAAAGCCGATTTAAACACAGAATGGTCACTTATTTCGACGACCGATCGGGGAAGGTGATCCATTGTGCCGATGTGCTGGGGATGAATGAGTTGTAAAAGTGGTTTGTTTGGCATGAAAGAATACCAACTTTATGACGATGATCGATCCGAGCTGAAACGTAGCAAGGTGGCGTTATAAATTTTCTCTTAAGGATGGGGTTATCGTAGTAAATCTTATGGAATAGACAAAGGCGGGATATATTTCTACGTTGCGACAGTAGTGGGAGTGATAAGCTTGATTTCATGGCACTGACACTAGAGTTACGGTGATAATTCGAGAGAATGAAACGGGCCGCACGGTTCTGTATAGATTCGAGTTGGTATATTAGTGTCTCTTGATAGGGGTCCCAGATAGATGCAGCATATTCTAGTTTACTACGAACCAACGACTTGTAGAGAAGCAGTTTTACGGAGCTAGAAGAAAGATTAAAGTTACGGCGTATGTAGCCCAGCATGCGGTTAGCGTTATTGCTTACATAGTCTATGTGTACTTTCCAAGAAAGATTATGGGAAATGAAGACACCTAAATATTTGTAAAAAGGCACAGACTCAAGGCTGCAATTATTAAGATGATATGAAGGCAATGTGGTGTTACGACGAGAAACCCGCATGTACTTGCACTTTTTTATGTTTAGTTCCATGTTCCATTTGTTAGTTTATTCAAGAGCATGATCAATATCCGATTGAAGAAGAGCTATATCAGAGTCACTGTTAATTTCGCGGTATTTGACGCAGTGATCAGCAAAAAGATTTATTGTTGAACATAGATTGTCAGGTAAGTCATTGATATATATAAGAAAAAGCAGAGGCCCTAGAACAGAGCCTTGTGGTACTCCAGATCCAACTGAAGAAGTGAAGGAAGAAACATTATTAGCGGTGACAAATTGTGAACGATTAGTGAGAAACGAATGCAGCCACCTAAGAACGTTAGGGTCGAGGTTAAGTTTACTAAGTTTAAAAAAAAGCAGTTGATGAGAGACCTTTTCAATATTTTTCTCATGAATGATAAATTATTACTTCTTTCTTCCCATCTAGACGAGCAGTGATGTCTCGAGGAAGGCCATTTCAGTCAGCAGCTCTGCTGCGGAAAGAAGATGCTGCAAGAATATTTTGCAGGAACATATGGGAGCAACTGGGAAGGAATGGGATATACGGTGAAATCTGTTGGCTGGGAGAACAAGATATGGTGCATAATGAGGTGAGCTGTGGAAAAACATATAAAATAAGCAAAAGATATGGTGATGAACAGCGAGATTCACAGGCCAGATTATTTTCTTTTTTAAGAGATGCTGCCGTCACATATAATATTATGAGTCTATGAACTTAGTAGCGTGGCATTGAAGGGACTGTAATACATTTACTGGATACATACTTGATGACGGTTCTTCATTGCATGTGCATATTCGAGTCTGGAATATATGAGTGTCTGGTATATGCAAGTACTTTGCTTGCTGTGGAGCATTACGTAGGTGGACGTTTTTAGTATCCTATTATTTAATGTGAGGAGGATATGATGCGTGTGTGTGCCATATGACCAAGTAGTGCACCAGCTGGCAGTGCAGAGCAGATGTTATCAATCGAGGAAGCACTAAAAAGCAACTTGAGGAGGCAATGACCTAAAACTACTTTGAAGAGGTAGGCTTAATTAAGGTTCATCACCCAGTAATCGTCATTCTGCTCATGGTAAATGTCATCTTTAGGGATGGTTATATACATCAACCGGTGTACTCTTATAGGTATTCACACACGTGCGCACGCAACGCACTGACCAGTCCCTATATATAGCCGTCATAGATAATGAGAAAGCGTTCATGCAGGCATTATGGAATCAGGGTGTAGATGAGCCTTACGTAAAACAACCGGAAGATATATATAATGGCTGCACAGCCACCGTAGTCCTCCATAAAACCAGCAATAAAATTTTAATAAGGAAGGGTGTCAGACAAGGAGACACGACCTCACCAATGCTGTTCATCACCTATTTACAGGAGGTGTTGAGAGGCCTGGTTTGGGAACAGATGAGGACAAGAGTTAATCGAGAATACCTTAGTAATCTGTGATTTGCTGATAACATAACCTTGCTAAATCACTCAGGGGATGAACTGCAAAGCACGATTAGTTGCTTAGAGCAGAACGATTGATCTAAAAATTAACATGCAGGAAACGAGAGTAATGTTGTACAGTTTCGGAAGTGAACTGCAGTTTACGATTGTTAGCGAGGTGCTGGAAGTGGTAAGGGAATACGTGTAATTAGGGCACTTAGTGACCACAGATCCAGATCACATGAGTGAACTAACTAGAATAAGAATGGGTGGAATTCATTTGGCTGGCTGTCTCAGACCATGAATGGAAATTTTCCAATATCCCTCAAGAGAAAAGAATATATAACAGCTGTGTCTTACCATTACTTACAGGGCAGAAACATGGAGGGTGATGAAAAGGGTTCAACTTTAATTGCGGACAACACAGTGAACTATAGAAAGGAAATGGTAGGTGTAACATTAAGAGACAGGGTGAGGGCAGAGTGGGTCAGGAAAGAAACGCTGGTTAATGACATTCCTAGTTGAAATCAAGAAAAAGAAATGGACTTGAGCGGGCATGTAATGCGAAGGCAAAATAACCGATGGACGTTAAGAGTAACGGACTGGATACCAGGAGAAGTCAAGCATAGCAGAGGGCGGCAGGAAGTTTGTTTGACAAATGAGAATAAGAAGTTTGCGGGGATAAGGTGGCCGTAGCTGGCATAGGACAGGCTGACTCAGAGAGGTATGGGAGAGGCCTTTGTCCAGCAGTCATAGAACAGACGGGTAGAACAAACGTTAGAACAGACATGTGCAGGTAGGCCATTAATATATATTAAAGAAAGAAGGGGACATAGCGGTGAACATTTTTTTTTGGCCTTCATTGAACTGTTGCACCCACAACCACATAATATTAACGTTCATGGTGCACTTGCGTCACACGGCTCAGTTGATGAAGAATTTCACTTGGTACCATTCACACAAGGGGAAAAAACGTTCTTTGAGCAAGAAAGTTATGTTTTAAAGTATCTAAAATACTTATGGCATGAGACGAGATCAGATGATTTTTATATACTAGACAGTGTTGCCGTCTGGCTGACCTAAGTCTAATCAATGGCTGCATCTTTTCAAACACACTGCAAGATGGCAACTACTTCTATTTTGGAGAATAAAGAATTTAATAGACCTCGAAGTTGAATACGCTTGATAATTGGGCGTTCAAGCCGCCAGAAGAACGCCACTCGGGTATTTCCGTTATGGTTGGTTTATTGGTTTATTGGGGTTTAACGTCCCAAAGCGACTCAGGCTATGAGAGACGCCGTAGTGAAGGGCTCCGGAAATTTCGACCACCTGGGGTTCTTTAACGTGCACTGACATCGTACAGTACACAGGCCTCTAGAATTTCGCCTCCATCGAAATTCGACCGCCGCGGACGAGATCGAACCAGCGTCTTTCTGGCCAGCAGCCGAGCGCCATAACAACTCAGCCACCGCGGCGGCTCCAAATTTCAGTTATGGACGTTATGCCAGATGTGGAGAAAGTGACCACCAACATGGTAGTTGCATATTTTAGTTGTTAGTGTTGGAAGGTCTGGATTAGTCCCTAACATGTGAGAGATTTACTTTAAGTGAACAGCCGGAACCCTTTCTGCACCTTCTGGACCATGCGTGAAATACCTTCAAGAATACTCTGAAGACTTTAATGAAGACTGCTTTGAGTTTATTGCCCATCAGTTTTCTTCCATTTTAAAGTAAGGTATTCTTAGTCTTAATGAGAATTTCACAATTAGGAAATGTTTATGTTTTGGTGTGTTATGACCAAAACGGCTAAGCAGACACATTTATATCTTTTGGTTTGATAGAGATATTTGAGTCTGTAACAACATTGGTGAGTGACTGTACATTCTGACTCAGAACAATGTCTTTGATAGGGTATGGTGCGGAAAACTATTAGATATCAGGTTATCATGACATGAACGGTTTTCTCTGTCATCAATAGAAGCTTCAAAATTACGAATCTGAGTTACTGTTTGGACAGCCTTATTTTGCAGTGTTTCAAGTTGGACTCATGTGGATATAAAGCTTTGAATCGGTCTCAAGTTCACTTACTTGCTTTGTTCAAAAATAGTCTTGTTGGTAATGGTTAGTTGAGACTTCAGGCTATGTATTTCAGCAAGTAGTATTGAAAGACTTGTGGTTAGTTTTTGTAGTTCATGACTAAAGTGCTCAGCTTGTTTCAACATCACTTGGCAGCTGCAATGACAGTACCTGCATGGTATGAATACACTTCACAACAGTTACACAACACCCTAGGTCATCTGCTGTGCTTAAAAGTATTCAGAGACTTTCTCGTGAGAAAAACTAAGGGCATAATAACCTGTGTGATATGTAGAAATGGGTTAGCAAAGTTTGTGGTGCAGCCACCAAAGCCACAAACTATTGTTTTTTATGGTTACTGCTATTTAGCTGGCATATCTTTTGGTGCTAATTGAAGATGGGCCCACTAAGATGGCTTTAATGATTATGATGATTTTGGATTTTGATTGCACAAGGGCGTCTGTGGCCTAAGAGCGCCATGGCACAAGGTATTTTTAATTACTCAATGTGGGGTCAAAGACCCATTTCCCAAGCATTTCACCCCTGATTAGCCGAGCACCAGGCCAGGGGAAAGCTTGCACCCATTGTATCACCGGTGGGTCTCTGGCAGCACTGGGGATCGAACCCCGCACCGCCCGCATGCAAGGCGGATGCTCAGACCACTTGGCCACTGCTGCGGAAGGGATGGCGTTAATGATGTGCTGTTCTACATTCAGTGGCATTGGGCATGCAGAAGTTAAGAGTTGGAAATGAGCTTGGGAAGGACATGTAATGTGGACGAGGATGGTCTTTTAGTGTGATATAAGGTAAAAGAAACAGGTGGCGGTAGCAGAAAGTCGGGTGGGTAAATGAGAGAGGGAATTTGCTAGGATAGTATTGCTGTGGCTGATGCTGGACAGAGCCAATTTGAAGTGAATAAGAGAAGCATTTGTTTTGCAGTAGATGCTTGCTTGCTGATGACTACATGTGCATGTCTCACCACTGTCAAGGTTAGTTGCTTCGAGAACTCCTGTGGACTGAGGGCCTTGCTCTTCGCTGCAAGCAGTGATGTGTGAGCAGCAGAAATTTCTTGTGCACTTAATGCATAATAAAAGCCACACATTCTATGTCTAAAAAGTGAGAAAAGTTTGTTGAATTATGCATGTTGCTTGTGCATCTACATGAACGGCTATCGCCAAACTAACTAGATTCTCCAGATTTAGGGAAAAAGGTACCTGAAATAAAGGGCAGTCTCTGTCCCAGTTTGTTATTGTGTTCATTGTGTCACTGCCTGTTCAAAATGAATTACTCTACTTCTGAATGCTGTACAAAGGGCATGAGCCTCGGATTGAGTTGGTACATGCGA
Organism: Amblyomma americanum; assembly: GCF_052857255.1. Classification (NCBI taxonomy): domain Eukaryota; kingdom Metazoa; phylum Arthropoda; class Arachnida; order Ixodida; family Ixodidae; genus Amblyomma; species Amblyomma americanum. Next base: position 109,761,990 of record NC_135497.1, read on the forward strand.
AGTAGCACCTGTGAAAAGTAGCTGTTTGCTGTTGGAAACAACATTCTGCCCATATTTTCTGAATACAAGAAAGCGTTTTCTCTTGGGTGAGTTAAGTAGCTTTCTTTTTCTCTCCATGAATGAGGATTTTTGCCTCAGCAAGAATGGCTGTCTGCTTCCTTATAGTCTGGGGTGTACCTGACCCTTATCATCAGAGGGTGCCTGAGAAGAGCCTTTGGGAGAATACTTGCAGCCACTCTTGAATACTACATAATATGGCTTGTTCACTGCCTTTCTCATGTGTGCAGCCTGATTTTCATGGAAGCTGTCTGCCAAGATTACATATACTACCTTGTGCTTCCAAAAGCAATTTTCTCTTGGAACAAAGGGAGCAATAACGCTTTTTTCGAGTTTTTTTTATTTTTGAGAGGTGTTTATTCCTTCATGTCATGAATAGGGACGATTATACTAAATGGAAAAGGTTTTCTGATCTAATGAAGTCCAGAAGAGACCAATGATGGAGTGCCTGTATCTAAACAGAATAGGATGATACGCTTTTCAACAAAAGACCTATTGTTTCCGTGTGCCTGATTCTCATTGGCTTCAGTGCTGGGCAGACTTGCAACAGTTTTCAATTATTCTTACTCTAAGCTGCCTGTAATGGTGTATTGGTTTGTGAGTTGCTGTTCTGCCTTTGTGATGTCTTGTACTGAAAATCTGTGTCTCATAAATCTCTCTAATTCTTGTAACGTTATATAGGTTTCTGTCGAGACCATTCGCATGTGATGCAGAGAGAAGGTAACCAATGGTCCCTAAGGGTAAAGAGGCGGATTTCTAGAGAAGGCAGCCATGAGTGGGACAGAAGAAAATACCTTGTGTCATGGCACTCTTTGTCCACAGACGCCTTTGTGCCCATAAAATCCATCATCATCAGGAAGTTTGCTTGGCCAAAGGGGGTCACAGCTGGATCAGGACAACTTTAATTGGAAATCAACGGGAGGAGCCTTTGTCCTGCAGTGGACATAAGTATGCTGATGACGATGAGAGGCCTTTCCAAAAAGCACTCCCAACTAGGGCACTGTACGGGCTCAGGCTCACCCGAAAGCCCGGGCCGGACTCGGGCCTGTATACTGGCGGGCTGGCTTGAGCCAGGCTCAGGCTTGTGTAGTGAGCACGCACTTTCTCTTAGCGCCTGCTTCTTCTGTTCTCATGTGGTTACCAACTGCAGGTCAAGAAAATATTGTAGCGATTTATTTACTTTTTCCAGAGTACGAACTTTTTAATCTGCAGTAATATGTCATGTGATAGGTTGAGCATCCAAAAAAATGAAAATGATGCAGAAAACAGAATAATTCAGGCAAAACACCATATATATTGCTCTTTACAAAGATGAAGTTCTGATGCACCGAAAGGCAGAAACACAGTACTTTTCCTTGCCACCTTGTTAGCTTCGCGAAATCGTTAACCATGAAGCATTAGTACGGCGTCCACGCACAAAATAAAGCAACATTTTGCTTTACTCATTCGGATATAGCCTGAGAGGAACAGGAGCTGTGAGGCTGTCTTCGCTGTTTGCTGCCAGATGTTCAGCTCTGAATGCATCACACTTATCTCCGCCCCAGCATGCGCCTTGTCTCTTTAATGTTCTGCGCTCGATACTACCGAGTCTTGTATTTCCTGATAACTGCTGTATTGTTTGTTTTGTTTAGTTGTGGTACTCCCGCGGGCTTCCCGGACCATAGGGGAGACTGCGCATGCGAAGAAATCTGGGCCTTGAAGGGTGCATGTAATAAATGCCCCTGTGTAGTGTAGTTTCTCTATTTTGATCTCAGTATTATGCTGATCACTTTTTACAATGTATGGAATAATAATTACGAGACTTCTTTCGTCTTTCAAGTCCTTCCTTTTTTTCGATTTTTTGTGACCGTAAATTCTACAAAAGCTTTGTAAATGAATTGCCTAAAATATGATCGCATTAACATTGTTTCAGTGAAGTGTGGGACCTGTAGAAGATAACATCTTCATTGTGTAATATATCCAAGTCCAGTTGATCTTCCTGCATTTTGTTATTGCTGGATGGTAAGAGACAGGCGACCGTGGGATAAGCAGCTGTTTGAACAGACCTCACTGCTTTGCGGTCTCGTGTGACCGTTTCCGTTTCGGTGGAAAACTGATTGCAACGTTACAGCCTGTTTGACATAAGCTTGTGAATATTAAATTCGAAGCTAAGAGACAGAAAACGGCTTGAGTTGATTATTTTCAGCAAATATGTATGCGTGGCATTCAAGGCACTGCACTTTGTTCTGGGCAAAAAAAAACAAAGTACCAACTCAAACAGAAGCAGACACTAGAGAATTTTAGACCTCTGTTCTAACAACCACTCATGTTTTTTCACTGAAATTAATAGTAACAACAATGTTTGTGTTTCTGTAGCAGGCTTACATCTTTTGTGTTGTTTTGGGCCTGAGCCGGGCCCACCGACTTGTTGGGACAGGCCGGCCCTGGTAGCCGAGAGCTTCCACGGGCTAGGGCCAGGTCCGGGCATTAGAGAAACCGGGCTGGGCTCCAGCTGGTAGCGGTAGAAGATATCAGGCCCCGGCCGGGCCCGGGCCAATAATTATGGCCCGTGCAGTGCTCTACTCCCAACATTCAATCAATATTCTTCTCACTGGACTGTTGTACGCATCTGGTGAAAGCATAGAGAAAGTGGTGGTGCGACTGTTTTGCATGTGTCGTCAACAGTTCATGGAGTGTATTTTGACTGCTGTGTATAAACAATGAAATGGTCTGTGGGGCTGCATGTTCTGATTCATCATGTGGTCCAGCAGTGCATATTCGTCCGTAGTCGGGTCAGCTCTTACTGAAGTAGTATTTCCTTGCTGTAGCCTGCCATGAAAGTGAAATGCGTGTACACTTTGTGGCGCAGCTGGAAGAAATCTTTGCCACTAGCTTGCTTATAAACTGTCATCATGTCTGATTGCTTGTTTGTGAATATAGTTCTCACAGCTGCCATGCCTGGTGCGTCAGCAAAACCTTGAGTTTCTCCCACGCTTGCTGTATGTCGGTGCCTCTTTTAAGCTTTAGATTCTGTATGCAAACCCTGCTGATAAAGCAAAAGGCAACAAGTAGTTTTGCCTTAACTACAGAACACGCCATTTGCTCAAATGCACGTGCATATTATTGGCCTAGTTGCAATGGCACATTTGGTGGCATATAGTAATATTATTTAGACTGTTGGCAACTTTGGGGTGAACTTTTTTCTCTTCTTTGTTAATTCATCTGTAGAGTACTTAGGAAGTAACTGTTGCTAACAGTTGTATGACACTTTTAGTGATGCTGACAAAATCAGTAATGCTGATTACTGCACTGAAAGGACATTGCAGTATTTATGCTTTCAATACATCTTTTGTTCAATTTTCAACTACTACACTTCCCAGCATATGGTTTCAGTTTCCCTGACATGGATAGAAGCTATGAAAAGAAGCATTCCTGCCTGTTCATGAAGACCATCAGTGCAATGAATTCGAATTTATTCACCTGCAGGAGTATTAGCCCTGAAAATAATTATAGGTGTGTAAGCACCAAATTTTTCTTACGAGAGTAGTGATTAGCACTCATGTTCTTAAGGCAATCAACATGAAGACAGTCTGGCATCTGGTTAAGCAACTGATGAAATCTAATAAATGAGAGGTGGTTGCTTCATTTTACAAAGCTTGTTCCTGGGCAAATTGTTTCCATTCTGAAGGAAACATGTTAAAACTTTACACTGACAGCATCAGCACTCATCTTGTTCATTTTCTTTCTTGCTCGTGTCTTACTAAAGTATTGGTGCTAACATTTTTTCCTCAGATGGCAGTGGTGCTGTGGTGTAGTCTGGTGCAACACAATTCTGATTGCCTCTGTGGTGAGACCTGCATTTATCTCATGATTGGAATCACATTACCTGAGTTTCTGCTTTGTTTTAGACTGCAGGTATACATAGAGGACAGTGTTGCTTCTCATGCAACTGTATACAAATCACTTCACTTTGTGCTTCTTTGTGCAAAGTTTATGGTCAAACAAAGTGATACTGTCATGTGAAAAAATGGAAGCAAACTGGCTTGCTGCATGAGCACAATGCAAAAAACCGGTTTCTTCATTTGCATCATATATAATATACATGCAACAGACACCGTGCAGCCACATAGCTAGCTAAAGAAAAATTGCTTTTGAAGGTGCATTTTTATTTTTCTTGGCAGTAATCTAGTGCTATGGCAAGACAACCAAAAATGTGGTCATGTTCCTTGATAGATCTGTCTTGCTGATAAACCCATGTTCATGTGCCATTAGCTGAGCATTGAACATCTGAACCCAAGAAAGAGATAGCGAATAATGGAAAGGCAGGGAGGTTAACAAGGCAACGTCCTGTGAAATTGACATTTTAAAGAAGCATACCTAGGCACCTAGCTTTTGGATGCGAGTTTTCTTGTTTGTCATGATGTGTAAGGCATTATTATACCTGGATTACGATGTGATACTCTCCTATGACCGTTAAATAATTTATAAGTGAATTTGTTTCTCGTGCTGTTTCGGTTTCGCTTTCAACAGTCGACTGATGACTGTATCTTCAAAGTGTGCTTATAGGCCATGTGCGGAATGAAAAACAGCAATATAATCACTGCTTCTACATTTATTGTCATTCCGGCTGATGAGGAAGGCTGGCTTCAGCACTGTAGTGAATTAAAATGATGAAGCAGCGATTATATCGACGTTTTTCCATGCCTCACATGACACAGAACCAGACTGACGTAAGGCCATTATCTGAAACCAAAAGAGCATGACAGAAAAATTCTACTGTAATTTATTTTAGTGGTCGTAGGCGAATACCACATGGAAATTCATGCATAGTAGTGCCTTCCACATCATTGTAGAGCATGAAAATGCCACCGAAATTAGGTGTCTATAGTCCTTTAAGTTCTTGTATTGTCAACGATCGTGTGATGGACATCAGGGTCTCCTTGCTAGTACGTGGGCATCGCAAAGAGATGAGTCTAGATGGCTGCGACAGGAAAGAGCAAACGCATTTAATGACTGATGAAGATCAGCACTGCTGGAGGAGATGTGCAGCACCATGCAAACTTGTAGTGATGATGGTGACGGAGACTTCTGGTGTTGGCAACATGAATTTCCTCCATTCTAATCCCACCAGATAGGTTGCGCTAAGTGATTTCCATAGGTTATAAGTGTTGTGTGGGACGTTTCACAGTGGTTCTGCAGGGGAGTCAGAGCAAGCACGATCTAACGTTTTTGTCTTGACCACGATGTAGAACCTGTATTCGCGCTGATATCTGAATACCTCAGGCATTTGTTATTAACTAGCATGACACAACCCCATTTTATGAGATCGAGGTGTTCCGAGTCGTTCACAGAAATGTTTCTCAACTTAATCAAGTATTCTCTAACCCAGTGGGACCAAAAGGCTTGCGATTGGTTGGTTCTCTCTGAGTCGCCAAAAGTTCCTCAGTTGGTCTGATGGGGAGCAGGGAGTGTTTGACATGCTAAACAAAGGGAATGATGTGAGCCGTTGTCCAGCCAGAAAACTCGGTAAGAAGAGGGCAGGGTCCATCAACACTGCTGAAAACAAAAGTGAGGGGATGAGAGTTCAACATTGCCTCCAATTCTTCAAGAATGATAATGAGGTCATTCTCGCTGACCACTTATCTTCCCGGCACCCTTTACTGACAGCACAAGTCTTTCATAAAATCCTACCCACCACGGGAAATTTGGGCAAATAAACTTCCATTGTATATTCTAAATCATGAAGGAGAGAATGTCAGGATCTTGAATCATGCTCCACATTTCCTTCAGTTGCATGAAAGATTTCATGGAAATTCGTGCATTGTCAGTGTAGACTAACACAGTCCCCATCTGGGCACAAATCTATAAAAGCCATGATGGAAATTGACAGCCGTCATGTCATCAACTGGTTTGAAAGGTACAGCCATTGTAACAGTACAGTCAAAAACGGGGAGGTATACTTTCCTCTGAACTTCTTTTCGGAAAAGAAGACATCCTGCAAATTAAGGTCGATGCCAATGATGAGGAAATAGGTTGCAGTCTTGTAACGTCTACAAGTAGCAGTGTTTCCTGGTCAAATGGTGTAGACTGTGTCTTGCAAGAAATAAAACATCCATATTTCAGTTTCTTCGCTGGCTGCCATCCTCAAGGAATCCAATATCTTTCATGGACCTTCATAGGGGTGTCACAAGCACCAGCATGAAAAACCTTCGCGTGAGCTTGCCAGATAAGTGTACTCAACGACGAATTCTTCGGAAGCAGAGTAGGACAACTGGCTGCATTCATTTCGCTTATGCTCGGTGCTCTTCCTAGGACTCGTAATAAGCCCTTGTTCAAACTCGGTCTGACTTCTTAATATGAACGTTTCCCTGTCTTTTTGGGCCCGTTTTTTAAGTTGTGCAGGTATCTAAAAATCTATGCTGTTATTCACGGTAGCCTCATTAAAGAGCTGAAGCTCTTAATGTCGAGTAGAGGCTCATCCTGGATCTTGATTTCGAATGTATGTATTACAGTAGCCAATTCTTGATTGGGCATGTCACACTGTACAGCTTCTTTTGAAATTTGGCCCAACCAACCTGCCTTATCCGTTATCCATTGTGGATCTAGATTGCAACAGCTTGTCTACGGAGATGCCTCTTGTAAGTAGATCATCTGGGTTCTCCTTGCCAGGACAGAATCGCCAGAGTGAAAGATCGGTCAGAGTGCATGTCTTGAACTCTGTGGCACACAGATGTCTTCCACATATGTGGATTTTTCCGAATCCAGCTGAGAACTATTTGCGAGTCCATTCATAAAGGTCACACTGCTGAATCTAAGGTCACAGTTATGAGAAACATAGCTGTACATTCACATAGCCATCAACGCTGACATCAACTCTAGCCTTGTTAGAGTTACTGTTTTGAAAGGTGCAACCCTTGCCTTCGAGAGCAGCAAAACTGTGTCAACTCTTCTGCAAGATCCATGTGTGCATAAATACGTTGCCACACCATAGGCACTCTGACTAGTATCTGCGGAAAGATGAAGCTCAGCTTGGCAGATAGGGCCTTTATGCTATTGCAGCTCCTAGATTCTTTGGAATGCTGAAATCCTCAAGTGTATCTATATCTTCACTCCATTTAAGCCAGGTGTCAGCCAAATGGGCTGGCAAAGGGCCATCCTTTTGATCATTCGCTTCCAATAGGTCTTGAAGAAGAATCTTTGCCTGCACCAAAAAAGTTGCTAGGAAACCTAGTGTGTCATAAAGCCTTGCGACAGCTTTGAGTACGAAGTGCTTCGTGACTTGATGGTATTCGAGGAAATGAATCTTCCGGGCTTAAATGAAAAGTAGTCTGTCCACATATTCCAAGACAGCCCTAAAACCTCGAACATTCGTTGGGTAGGGCAGGGGTCTCTCATCTGAAGCAGAATTCCTGAACTTGGTGCTTATGGCAGGGTTATTGCTAGTCCATTAACGAATGTTCATGTATGCATGCTGAAAAATTCCATTATTTCTGGTGCATTCTGCAGGTGCTGACACATGGTTTCTGCTTCTGCAGTAAATGGATTTTTAGAATGTATGGCATGTGAGCATGGCTCTTCTGTCTGTAAGTGACGGCTCGTTGGTTTCTACATAAGGACTGTGTATGGGCGACTTATGTAGTGGTTCCTGTCGTTTAAGGTATGATGGCCTCGCTGACCCATACACTATCGATCCATAATGCAGGGTAGAGTGTACTACAGAGCGGTAGATAGATAGATAAAGAGGAGGAGGGAAAGACAGGGATGTTAACCAGAAAGGGGTTCCGGTTGGCTACCCTGCACTGGGGAAGAGGGATTAGGGGGCTAAAAGGAGGAAGAGAGAAGGGGAAAAAGGCATAACACACACACACATGCACAACGCTGTCACAATTTGTCACTCAATCCAGTCGCTCTCAAGTAGGCAAAGAGTGCCTTGTATGCCTTGAGGGCAGTCGTCTGCTGTGGCCACAGACCGAGAATCTTTTGCTCTGTTAATGGGCGAGGATCGAGGCGGTCCAGGGCACAACACAGTGTACAGAGCGGTAAATTTGTATGAGACATGTCATGTCTGCACCCCAAATGTTTTCGTGACATTCCTTTGAGTTTATTAAGAGATTGGGAGGCTTTCTTCTTGTGCATTTCTATGAGGCACGAACGTGAGTTTTCTGGAAAAGGTTGTGCCTAGAAACTTGTGCTCATTTTTTACAGGTAGCTATGTTTCGTTCAGGTGTATGAATGGGTCAGCCTGTAGGCCTCGTTTGAGCGAGAAAAGAATACCCATACTTTTGTGTGTGGAAAACTGGAAACCGTTCCTAACTGTGCATGTCACTAATTTATTTATTGTCAAATGTATTTGTCTCTCGCATGTTATTAGGTTTGAGGACGTGCAGGCTATTTGAAGATTGTGAACATAGACTGAATACATAATGGACTTGGGGATTACTTTGGCTGTGCAATTCATTTTTATAACGAAGAGCGTTGTGCTTAAAATGCACCCCTGGGGAACTAAATTTTCTTGAACGAAGTTTCTTGAGAGCGATGAGCCTAGACGTATGTGAAAAGAACGGTTGGACAGGAAATTATTTAGGCAGTTTATGATCCTGTGACCAATGCAAAGCTCTGCTGGGTCGCGAAGAATCCCAGCCTTCCAGTTTGTGTTGTATGTCTTCTCGGTGTCGAAGAAGAGGGCAAGACAGTGCTGTTTGTGTATAAAAGCTTCTCTGACAGTATTTTTGAGGCAAACTAAATGGTCTGTTATTGAGCATGCCTTTTTAAAACCGCATTGATGGATGTCAAAAAGTTTGTGGGATTCAAGGACAAATGTTAGTCTTATATTCAGGACACTTTCAAATGATTTGGCGAGACAGCTTTTAAGGGCTGTAGCTACTAGGGGAAATTGATGGTTTTCTAAGTTTCAGGAACCGCACTATCACGGCTGTTTTCCACACTTTATGCATTTTTCCTTCTATGAATATTTTGTTAAAAAAACTCAACAGTGCCTCTATGGCACACTGAGAAAGGCTCCACTGTTTTTCTTTGTTTTCTGGCTATATTTTTGTGTTTCAGAAATGACTGGATAGTGAGATAAATTGGAAACTGCAGCAAAATGTTCCCCCAAAATGTCTACCTGTTTCCTTATGCTTTTTTGTGTACCAGGTGTTGTGAGAAAAGGAATTGTGAATGGTGAGAAGTTGTCATTAAATTTTTGAACCTGCTGCCACATTTTTAAAGATTTAATTGGACTTTTTATAGATGAAATGTAACTGTGCCATGAGGCTTTGTCAGCACTGCGATGGACATACCGAGCTTTATCTCCTACCTTTATAAAATTTGCGAGATCCTCCTGTGTCGGATGCCTGAAAAATTTACACCAAGCTCTATTTCGTTGTTTTCTGCTTCCTTAGTCTTTTGTCCACCACACTTTGTGGCTTTGCAGCACCACTCCTGAAGACTGAGGAATAGCTTAGTGTGTGGCATTTATGAACAATTCGCGAACATTTCGTTTATCTGATCGATGATGAGATTTCTTAAAACTATATTTTCTAAACTGCCTTTTGCTCTAAAAAGCTGCCAGTCTGCTAAATGCAACTTCCGACGTCGCGGTTTTGTTCGAATGACTTCTGGTGGAGATGTTCACTACAGAAGTTCCAAAAACGCCCATCTAGAACACTCTTTAACAACAAACCGCAAGCTACCCGGCCACTGCTCTTGCGATTTGAGATGTGCCAAAACCTCAGTGTACTAGACACATTGCCAAACAGTGCTCGAAGGCGAGATCCGCTGCCGCCATGGTACAGTTTCCATGCAATCCGTGATCTAACTCTTACGCAGTTCCGCAAAATACATTCCACATCAAGCTATAATACAAGAATTCCATACACTTCAGCAAAAATACAGTACTTTCATAGCTTTTTATTTAGATGGTTCAAAAAGAAATGCTTACATTGGAAGCCCAGTAGTATAAGGAAATTGGAATAAAATATAGACTTCCACAATGTGCATCCATCTTCACTGCCGAGTATTATGCTATCTGTGTAGCCATGGAAAAAATAGTAAATGAGAACCTTACCAACAGTATTATTTGCACAGACTTGCTAATTGTGCTTATTGGCCTTCATTCTAGAAATACAATAATTCCACTGCTTGACGACATCATACACAACATTACAACAGCCATTGCTCAAGGACAAAACATAAGACTGCTGGGTGCCAAGTCATGTCAGCATAAAAGGCAACGAAAGAGCAGATTTGCTGCTCAAGCTTATGACAAGCAAATTAAGAAAGTAAATGTACCATATAAAGTTTGCATAAACTTAGTACATCGTAAAGCAAGAGAAAAATGGCAATCTGCTTGGAACAATGCAATAAATAACAAAGTGCACTTGGTAAAGCCAGTTTTAGGCGAATGGATGTTGTGTCCACCAGGAACGTTTCAAGGAAGTCGTCTCCGTATAGGCCACGCACATTACGTACAACTTTCTGCTAATGAAAACAGACAAACTAGTTTGTACATGTAGAGATGAACTTACAGTAAATCACATTTTAGTTTCATGCTCGAAACTGGAAAAGCTGCTTTTTTCCATTTTATAATCAACGCATTGCTTTTTACCTAGTGCTGCTCTTAGGTGATATTGCAATCGTTGATATGTCTTGTGTTGTTAGATTTTTAACGGAAGGAGGTTTTCTTGAAAAATGTAAATCATGAACCAGTGCTTCGCATGATACACCTGAGCCGTTTCTTATTCCGGAGAAAAGGTCTTTATTTGCTTGGTTGGGGGGCCTCGAGATCCTTGCCCGGGCAAGGATGGCCACTGAGGTTACCCAACCACCTTTAAAGCTTTTAATAGTACCAAATTTTTATAATTTTTTTCCTTTGTCATCACGAGGTTAATTCTAGCTTTTTAAGCACTGTAAACCACCGAAGATTTTTCAAATTTCTATAAAATTACCCAGAAAATTTCTCCTATACCTCGACCTTGGTGCGTGATGGCCTTAGTTTCTTATGTGCCATAAAGCCCAACACAACAAACTGGTTTCTGTAGCAGTGAGAAGGTCACATGTATACATTAAACTTTTGTCCATAAAGTTCCAAGTCTGATTTATTTTCTTTCCTAGAAGTGTTTGCCCAAAGCAGATGTTGATGCGTGTGTTTAGCGCCATCTTCTAGTATTGATATTGGCTGTTGTTGTTAGTTGCTGTGGCAGCCGCTAGCGGGAGTGGTCAACACTTTTCAGGAACTCAAGGAAGCCCATCTCACAAATCAATACACGACCCTAGCCCAAACGAAGTTGGGTCGTCACTTGCTAGCCCACCTTCACATCCAACATGATTTTCACATTCAGGAGCGGGTCCGAGTGCCCGAACTCTGGAGACGCGCCGTCAGAGTTCGACCCCTCCCCACTAAGATGGACAAGGAGGATCATAGTGGTCGTCGTCACGCTAGGGCGGAAGCCTTAGCGCACCACTATGGCAACAAACATGGTGTCTTTTACGTAGATGTAGCTGGGCCTACCCACGGGGGGTGGTACACGGCCGCGGTCATACATCAAGAAATACAGGTGGATGGGCTTTCCTTTCGAGCCCCAGGCACAACACAAGCTGAAGAGGTTGCCATCGCTCTAGCTGCTTCTGATTCAAAATCCAAACACATAATAACAGACTCGCGTTCGGCATGTCGCAATTATGAGGCTGTGGGGAGGTGGCTGACACCTACCACATGGTTTGGGCTTGCCAGCGCAACTCAACTCTCTCCCCCCACCCCAACCCTACCAGAGAGGAATGGGAGGCGGCCCTGCTTGGCTGTTCGGACCTTCAGTCCCAAAAGGCTTTGGTCAAGAGGGCTAAGCTGGCGGCTTCGACCAATGGGGTCCCAGAATAAGGACTCCACCCATTGCGGGGCTCTTTAAAGAGCCTCACCTCTTTCATTAAATAAAGGCTTTTCACCCCCACCATTACTAGATGGCACCACGTCTTCGGAAAGACTGTCGCCTCTAGTCATTGGCACATTCTGCTGTGAGTGACTGTGGAGAGATGGACGACAGTCTTGAACAGCATATTAACATAAAATTCTGCGTTAAACTCGGTAAGGCCGCCACACAGACATATGAGCTTCTTCATGATGCTTACAGCAAAGAGATGTTATTGGAGGGATGAGTATTCGAATGACGGTAAGAGGTTCTTCTCAGGCAAAGTGGTGGTAGAAGACGACACAAGGCAGAGGTGCCCTTGGAATGAAGACAACATGGCTTGGATCACGGAATTGTGCAGCAAGACCGCACCGTTACAGTTTGCATGCTTTCAGATACCCTCGACATCAGCAAGACAGCATGCAGTCAAATTTTGTGTGAGGACCTGGGGAAATCAAAGCTGAATGCCAGACTTGTGCTGCACTCCTTCGCACAGCGCCAGGAGGACACATATATCTGTATGGGCTGAATAGCTCAGATGCACACAAGGATGCTGCATTCGTCAACATCTATGGGAATCTGGACAATGGCACCTTCAGCTATTAGGTAACGCTCGTGATAACATGCTCCTGTAGTTCAACCTTGATGCTATGTCCAATTGGTTTATCGATTGGTTTATGAGTTTAAGTGGTAGTAAATGCAAAAGTATGACAAAACTTTTACTACTCGTACTAAGACACCTATACCTTACTCGTACAGAATTAACTCTATAGATCTCAACAATGTCACTTCCTATAAATACCTCGGAGTTTACCTAACAAATAAATTTTCATGGCATGGTCATGCAAAATATATCAGTAACAATGCTAATCTTGCTCTCGGTTATCTGCGTAATAACTTATATCAATGCGCCGTAGCATCCCAAACTAATTTTGTATTAAACATTAAGTTTCAAAGTTTATTTCGCGTCTAACAATACAGATGGAGCAATTGTAGAAAAAAGCTGCCCTTGGCCAGCTTGGCGAGTCTACGATGATAATGATTGGCAGGGAGGCAGCATAAGAGTTTATACATTTTAAAAAGCAGCACAGCAAGGAAACACCAAAGAATACGCGAAACAGCAATATGTATACTTAAGGAAACTTAGAATTTGACCTAAACTAGAATATGCCTCCGCAATATGGGATCCCGCTCATTGTACACTAACTGAAGACATTGAAGCAATCCAACATTGATCAGTGCGCTTCATTCTATTATGCCTGAACTGCGCGTGTTTCTCTAACAAAGTCACAACTAGGTCTACCGAACTTGCACACTAGAAGGAAACCCTCCCATTTGTGCCTGCTTCACTATTTATTTCTCTAACTCCTCACTGAAAAATTTATTATCTGAACTAAGTTATCAATACGTGTCGATTTGCAAAAACAAAATTTGCACCGCACATTGCTGTAATAAGAATAATAATTGGCTTTGGGGGAAAGGAAATGGTGCATCACCTGTCTCTTATATCGTTGGACACCTGAACCGCGCCGTAAGGGAAGGGATAAAGGAGGGAGTGAAAGAAGGAAGAGGGGCCGTAGTGGAGGGCTCCGGAATAATTTTGAGCACCTGTGGATCTTTAACGTGCACTGACATCGCACAGATCATTGGCGCGTGTGCGTTTCACCTCCACCGAAACGTGGCCGCCGCGGTCGGGTTCGAACCCGGGTGCTCCGGCTCAGTAGACGAGCGCCTTAACCAAAGGCCGGAGGCTTGTCGGCGTTTCAGGCAGCGTTTAGAATTGTTCGTTAATGACCAGATTACCATGAAACACAGATTAATTTTTCTTTCATTTTTTAATTCGTTTTGGTACAGCCTTTAGATTGGGTACACGTCCAGAAGATCAACAAATCAAATTATTTCCTACTATATACAACCTGAATGCACACACCGTAAAAGCATCACGATTAGCTGACTCAGGCGCCCCGCTGCCTGGTTGTCGCCGGCAGTGTCTCGCGGTCGTGAGCCGCCTCTTCACCTGTCCGTGATGATCGGCCGTTGCGACTTGGGCAAGGCATGTCGACGACTTCACGACACGAACTGGCAGCACCTCAGTCGCCAGTGGCTGCCTTCACCTTGTCCTTCACTAAGGCTACTGTTTGGCTCCACTGGTGGCGGGTTGAATTCCTGTGTGAGGTCAGCCACAGGCTGATACGGCGGGGTGAGATTGGCATAGGACGAGAGCACAGGCTCGGCGATGCCATCCTCCATTTCAATCTGACAGCAGGATGCAAGGCTACCCATTTTGCTTGGGCTCGTTTGCGGTGACGTCGTAGACAGTGAGTGGCAGATGTTACCTTGTGCTGATCGGGGCTTAAAGACCGCCGTCCTCTTAAAATGTGTCTACGCTCCCTTGGTGCACATTGGGTACCAACGGTAAATGACTGGAGTTCTACGACGCAGCGACGATTGCAAGCTCCGACATTCGAATGGAATCACGCGTGGCGCACCGTTTGCCGCGTGGGGTTCTTCTTCGTCGTCGTCAGCTAAGGGAAGATGAGAGTTTTGTTCCACGATGCTTACCAACTAATAAGCCAAGTGACCGAACAGCAACCAATTGAAACGCATGTTGTCATTCTTGTACACGTTTTAGTGCTGTAATCGGCATCTATTGTTTTCATTGTTGCGTAAATTTGAGACATCTGATTTACCCGAAGAACTTCCTATGCCGGATTCTGCCGGGCGACGAAACAATGACTCGTGCGAGTGCACGAGGAGTCTGGATTGCTCGCTGCGCGCGAGGCTCTTGCTGGCCTCACGCGGCCGACGGAACGTAAAGGAGAAAGAAGAGGTTATGGAGAATGGGAAGGCGTTGTAATCCTGCTAGGCGCCTTAACTGCGCAGTGAAGGCAGGGATGAAAGGAGGAATAAAGGGGGCGGCGAATGAAGTCCAGGAGCCTACCACGCAGTGAGGGATGGAAGCTGAGTGCAGCCGTCGCAGTGGTTCAGTGGTTATTGCGTTCGGCTGCTGAGCAAAATTAGGTCACAGAATCAATTTTGAGTTAAGGTGTTGAATGCTACAGGTGGGATTAGCCTTGCTTATTCTGCCTGCAATTGCTCCACCGCAGCGTCACTTCTATGTTAATGATGTCCTAAAACCTGTCGTATCTACCCCACTATGCGCACAGTCACTTATAATAGCACATATTTCTCTCCCGCAGTCACCATCTATGCACACATTCACTCCACAGAGTCCTATTCACAGTACACTAGAAGTCAACATCTATGCACATATTCAGTCACAGTAGAACATATTCCATTGCAGTGCCACAATCCATACAAACATTCAATCACAGTGTAGCATAGTCCACTCCAGAAGACAACATTTACGCACACATTCAATCACAGTAGACCATAGTTGCTGTAACCATTTAGAAACAAGATCAGTGTCCTGCAGAAATGTTAAAAGAATGCGTGCAGCCTCCCTTCTGCATGTCTGGTTTCCACTCGGGTAACCAATGTCCTGAACTGTACTGTGAAGGGTTCCTGTCTTCTTGAAGGAGGCGAACATCACATACCTTTCTGCGTTGTACTCTGGGCGGTACATAATATTATGTTCGATATCCCCGCACACACTAGATAAAGAACATAGCGGAGACGATGCCATGCCCGTCTTATGCATCCCAGCAGGAGTGCGAGCAGAGGCCGTGCGAATTCGACGTAGTGAGTGGCCTGGGATCTTCTCAGTCCCTTGTCACACATGGCTTGTGGGGCGCACTCCACAGGGTACTGAAATGGTCGATCACCGTTTTTCTGTGGAAACTTTTTCCATCTTGAGGTATTTTTTTTTCATGAATTCCTTCACAGAGCCTTATGGGCGAGGCTCTCTGCCACCTCATTGCCTCTGGCTGCTATGTGAGAAGGCACCCATTGGAAATATAGAGTAAAGCCTCTGCTGTGCAGATTCTGAACCAAGAGCTTATAGGCAGAACAGCAGTATAGAATCCGCGCTGTAACCTCTGAATGGAGGATTTTGAACCAGGATTACAAGAGGTTGAGCCGCACAGGACCCTAACTTCCGTAAAGCCGCCTCAATAGCAACACTTTCGACCGTTGTCGAGGATACGACAGCAGTAAAGCGTACAGACCACTTACGGTCCAAAGAAGGAATATAAAAAAAGCCGCTGCGCTAGTTTGTTTGACCTTGTCTACAGAACCATGCGTGAAAATTTGAAGATGACGGGCATACTCTGTTTCCAAATGCTCAAGTACGAGCGAACGCGTTGCTGCCAAAGGAGAGCTGCGCTTTGCGCTCACATGGGGAATCGCGACCTTACAGTCGAGGGTCGGAAAAGACCGGGGCGGTTTCAACTGTTTCCTTTGCCTTCGGACATTAAGTCGTACAGAACTAAGAGCCAAGTATGCTTACGACTCATATCTTGCAGAGGCGGACGAGAAGGGAACGCCCAGCTACCGTCTCTCCTAGGCGGCCAAGATGCATTAGTAGTCTCCGAGAAGCGACAACGCTAAGAGGTTTTGATAGACTCATGAAGTGCGGCTTTGTTCGCAGCTGCCTGAGGAATTCCAGTGGCTCTTCTTAGGCTCTTTCTGTGGACAACTTCGAGACGTTCAAGCTGTGATGCCGAGGGGGAAATTAAAGTTAATTGATACATTATGCGACTGACCCCCAGTGCTTCATGAAGTTTTACCATTGAAGAAGGATGGTTTCCCCGTTGCTCACTAGCAATTCTTCGGATCACATTGAGACGAGGAGATATAAACAATCGCGTCGACAGCTTTTCGCCACTGCAGACGGGAGTCAATAATGACGCCCAGGAAACGCGTGAGGTTAAATTTTACGGATGCAAGAGTGACAGAGGTCTATCTTCAACCGCGCTTGACGTCTTCCCACTCCTGGAAACAGAACAAATCATAATAAATAGTTTTTAGGCGCAAAAAAAGGACAAGACACATAGGGTAGGTGACAGGATGAAGCGCCAACTTCCAACTGATTTTATTGCATGCGTGAAACGTACTTAAATAGCTTGTCGTCACATGTACGACTGTGAAAAGAAATTCCTGGAGCGCGCCTTATCAAGTCGTACTTGAGCTTTAGGTGACCCATCTGCACATGTGACGACAAGCTATTTAAGTACGTTTCACGCATGCAATAAAATCAGTTGGAAGTTGGCGCTTCGTCCTGTCACCTACCCTATGTGTCTTGTCCTTTTTTGCGCCTAAAAACTATTTAATTATGAACCAAAACCAACTAGCCCAGCAGCAAGTGCTCTTAAACAGAACAGAGCCGGGTTTTTCCACTGATAGAGACAATCCCACACTTTGAAGGTATGCTTGTACCGAAAGTAGAGCCTGTCGAGCTATCAGGGCCAATCGCTGTTGTTGGTAGCCAGTAACTCATATACAGATGTCGTCAGCATATATTGACATACGCACTTTCCTGCAATTTTTTAGCAACGAATTGGGAAGGCCAGTCATTACGACGTTGATGAGCGTGGGGGTAAGAACACTTCCTTGAAGCACATCTCGTGATAAAACCCTTTCGGTGCTTAAGGTACTCCCTAACCGTACACGAATCGCACGATCACTTATAAACTTGTAAATTAATCTAAACATATGGCTCTGTATGCCCATGCCTTGCAAATTGGTCAGAATTGAGCTCTGAAGCACGTTGTCATATTCTTTTGCAATGGCCGCCGCGGTGGCTGAGTGGTTACGGCGCTCGTCTGCCGGCCCGAAAGACGCGGGTTCGATCCCGGCCGCGGCGGTCGAATTTCGATGGAGGCGAAATTCTAGAGGCCCGTGTACTGTGCGATGTCAGTGCACGTTAAAGAACCCCAGGCGGTCGAAATTTCCGGTGCCCTTCACTACGGCGTCTCAGCCTGAGCCGCTTTGGGATGTTGAACTCCCATAAACCATAAACCAAACCATCTTTTGGAACGTCAAGAAAAATGGCTAAGGTGGAAAGGTCGAAACCTCTCTGGTGTTCAGTGTGACTCGCCAAGTGTAAGACGAAGACAGGATCAAATGCGGTCCGAGTTTAGATGGGGGCTGGTACGGCACCTGTTTCTTCCTTTCTTCTTTCTCTTCCCCTTTATCCCTTCTTAACGGGGCGGTTCGGGTGTGTACCGAAATATGTGAGAGAGTTTCTGCGCCATTTCCTTTCCTCAAAAACCAATTTTCATTTCTATAACGCAAAACGTGGTCTTCCTTTTTTGCTCTATCACCTTTTGCGTAATGGTGTGTTTAACTTGTGGGAGAGAGAGTGCGAACGCAATCGCGATTTCCTCTGCGTGTGTTGTGCTGTAGGCGCGGAAAGTGAGTCCTACCACTGTAGTGGTGTCGTGGACCACTGCTGCAGTGAACCACCCCCCACGGTTGGGAATGGCAATGTCCACGTATTACACATGTTGTTGTCCACCATAATGTCCCTCCAGTGCTTCTGCACGCGCAACGCGACGGCCATTGTGGTCAGAGTGTGGCATGTTGCGGGGATGAATCGAATCCTGAGGACGCGTCTCCAGGCTTCTGGTGCTTGTACCCGTTCCTCAAAGGTGATGGTGTGTTGGATGTGGAGTCGGTCAAGAACGCGTTGACCAGATGGCGTTCGTGATAGGTTGACGAGATGGGAGTCTCGGAGTTTTTGATAGGTGTTGACCACACCTCAGGTCCAGTAAACGCTGGTTGGATGTGGTAATGGGAAGGTCATGAGCCGGTTTGATGACTTTGCGGTGCATGACCTCGAGTTGGTCCTCGTGTATGCGCATGCGAAGGTAGGGGGTTGAGTACAGAATTCTACTCGTTACCAAGGCATATGCCGGCCGCAAGGCACCTTTGCTTCGTAACCCCCCACACTTGCTAGAGACTCGGCCGACCCTACGGCTCACCAGATCACCATACATGGGGAGTTTTGCGAGTGCTGTGTCCGGTCTGCGTTGCTGGTGAATAAAGAGACCGATCTCCTTGGCCTCTCTAATCGGACCCGAAGGGAGTGTGAGGTGAATTGAAGTGTCGTCCGGAGGAGAGGGTCGAATATGGACAAATTCTGATTTGGTGGGAGCTCACTGGAGACCACAGTATGCAGCGTAAGTGTCTGCTGCCTGTTGTAGGCAGGTCTCCATGTGTCCTAGATTGCGTTGTGTTGCCCAGATAGAGATATCCACATATAGGGCATATCAGATGCCGGGCATGGCTCTTAATTTTGCGAGGCTGAAGAGGAGGGAAGATAAAACCGCACCCTGTGGTGTATCCCGGGATCCGATGGTATAGGGTCCATGTCCTTTGTCTTGAATTCGAATGTAGGCCTGTCGACCTGTGAGCAATTGCCAGATATATATATCGGTATATATTCTGACCACAGTTGGTATTTTGGAGGTGGTTCAGTATTCATGTTTCACATTATCAAAGGCTCCTGACAAATCCAAGGCCAGGACTACCTTGTCATTATGAGGGAGTTCTTTGGGCTCTAATATGTCATTATGGAGTTGTAGAAGGATGTCTTGTGCGGATTTCTGTAATCGGAAACCAAACATAGTGTCTGCAAAAGTGTTATGTGTTTCGAGGCAAGTGGAGAACCTGTCTCGCACCATAGTCTCCATCAGTTTGCCGACACAAGATGTGAGGGAGATAGGGCGCAGGTGCTCCACATCAATTGGCTTGCCTGCCTTAGGAATAAACGTCACTAAGGCTGTTTTCCAATCCGGGGGGAGAGGAATCTCTCCAAGTCAGATATAAATGGTTGATGAGTTCAAGGAGGGTAATATAGGCTGCATCCGGAAGGCTCGCCAGAAGTTTGACGGTGACCCTGTCCCGGCCCGTTGCAGTACCGCGTTTCATTTTGGCTAGGGCCTCCAAATCATGGAGATTGAAGGGTGCGTCCAGCTCCAGATTTGTTTGCCTTATGTATGAGCATTGAGAAAGGCGAGGGTCCACCGTGGTACAGAGATATCTGTCACACAATTTTCGGGCCAGTTGTGTTGTAGTATCGGGAAAGTTATGCATTGGAGGTTGGAGATGCCGCGGCGTTTCTACACGCGTTTGATTGGGGTCAATAAGTGCACGAAACATACGCCAGGTGTTGCGGCCAGACATCTGGTGCGCAGCAGTGTTGCATCGATCCACCCAGTTAGTGTCGCTTAACTGAGCTGCATAGTCGGCAGCCTTGTGGGCGAGTAAAAGAATGTGTCTGAGTTTCTTGTGTTTCTGCTTTTTCCATCGTTTGGTGAGACTGCTGCGGGCGTCCCAAATATGGAGAAGATGGTTGGCTACTTCGGAGGAGGAACCAGTGAGCTGAATGCATTGTTCGTTTTTGCGGAGGGTTGTCATTGGCGAGGCCACCCATTCTTGATATCCAGAGCGAACAATGTCGACAGAGGGAAGTGTCGAGCGGAACTTAGTCCAATCGGGAATATGTGCGGCGTTTAAGGGGCCGTGTGTAAATGGTCGTGTTAATGATGTAGTGGTCACTGCCAAGGGTTTCTTGGGCGTTAAGCCAGTCTGCGTGCCGAATATTGCTTGTAAGGGTCAAATCTGGGCATGTATCCTTAGTTAGTGAGTTGCCCATGCGAGTGGGGTTGGCCGGATTGGTATGGAGGGTTACACCGAGTGTCGAAATTAGCTCCGCTAATTTTCTGCCTCGGGGTTCCTCCCTAAGGAAGCCCCATTGCCGACATGAAGCGTTGAAATCTCCAACAATGAGAAGGGCGTCGCGTCCAGCCACACGCATTGCTTCTGTAAAGAGCTTAGAAAAAGTTACGTCTTTAATTTTTGGGCGCAGTATATATTAAGCCCACGAATCGAGGGGTCTTTGCTCCGCTAAGGTAAGACCGTGACCATGACATGGGAGTATTCGGGGGTCGATGGGAGGGTGACCTCTTGTGCTGTGTAGTCTTTGTGAACTAGGATGCAGGTTCCTGTGTCCCTCTGGAAAGTCTGATAATTAGTGAGTTTGGTGTTGGCTCCGGGCTCCTGAAGGGCGACCACGGCCACAAGGAACTCAAAGGTTTCAAGGTAAAGGCGAAAGTGGGCTCGCTTCTGCCGGTCCTTGAAACCCCTGCAATTCCACTGGGTTACTGTGAAGGGATGTGTTTTTGTCGATGCTCGAGATCTGGGATTGGGGGCCATGATCAGAGGCTGAGGGGGCGAAGGATGCTGCTGTGCTAAGGAGGTTCGATCCACTGCAGCCCGAAGCCATGCGGATGGCGCATTTCTCGTTATCGGGATCGACAATACGACGAGAGAGTTTTGTGGGGCGTGTGGGAAACCTACGGGGTCCTGCACGTATAGAGAGACGTGGGTGTTCGAGAATCCATTTTGGGGTTAAGACTGATCCCCGCCGCGGTGGCTCAGTGGTTAGGGCGCTCGACTACTGATCCGGAGTTCCCGGGTTCGAACCCGGCCGCGGCGGCTGCGTTTTTATGGAGGAAAAACGCTAAGGCGCCCATGTGCTGTGCGATTTCAGTGCGCGTTAAAGATCCCCAGGTGGTCGAAACTATTCCGGAGCCCTCCACTACGGCACCTCTCTCTTCCTTTCTTCTTTCACTCCCTCCTTTACCCTTCCCTTACGGCGCTGTTCAGGTGTCCATTGATATATGAGACAGATTTTGCGCCATTTCCTTTCCCCCAAAAAACCATTTATTTATTAAGACTGATACCGAGCGCGTGATGCGGGCAGTTATGCTATCCATATTGGCGGAAAAGGCAGCATTTATGAGTTTTCTTTGCTACCAACATTCAGGTTGTCTATAGTCTGTCATCCTTCTGTGATAAAAGTGCACTATCGGTTTTATTACAGAACTTACTTCAATACTGAACCGCGCAACCTTCCTTCCTCAGCCTCAGAGATTCATAGCTTCCATGGAGTAAGGAAAATTCCTCCAAGGTGGCGCCTCTTGTCCTATGACGTCAACACGCTTGTACTTCCGAGATTGGCAGTGGCGGCGATACCTGTATTTTGGTTCTTGCTATTTTCTACCTTACAAGAGCTTTTTTTTCAATAAGAGTGGCGTTTTTGTGATCAGGAGCTGGTATTCTAACGATACAAGCCAACTTCAATTTCTCCTCACTGTCCCTTTAAATGCCAGTTGCCAGGCTGGCAGGGTGAGCGCGCTGCCTATGCGGAATGCACTCAATGTTACCGCCAAGCCGCGTCTACTTGCCCGATACACCACAGCTTCCTAACCAGTTTCAGCAGTATACTTAAACTGCAGCTACATTTTATTTTTTACCCGCTGCGGTGGATCAATGGTTAAGGCGCTGGTCTACCTGGCCGGAGTACCTGGGTTCGAACCCGACCGCGGCGGCCGCGTTTCGATGGAGGCGAAAGGCAATAGGCGCCCGTGTGCTGTGCGTTGTCAGTGCAATTTCGGAGACCACTACGGAATCTCTTCTTTCACTCCTACCTTCCTCTCTTCTCTTACGGCGCGGTTCCGGTGTCCACAGCAAGCTGCCGGCCAGGGTATCAATCTACATGCCTGAACTATCGAACTCGAAGTTCGAAACTGCAGACAAAATTTGATATTCCGCGTCTTCGCGTTGTCCCTCTCCTCTCGCACGCCAAAATAGCGGCGCTCCTTTGCCGGCCCCACTCATTCCGCCTCTCCCCTACCTCCGCCGGCTGCGTCGCGCGCGGAGTGGCCTCGGCCGCGGTTGCTCGCGACGTCTGCAAGAATTTGGCGCTGTGAACCAATGATAACCCCCGGCTGTTGACGTCATTAGCAAGACGTGACGTCGTCTGCCAGGTTTTCGTGCGTAAGCCCGGCTCCGCGCGTCGTCGTGATGTGCGAAAGCGGGTATTTTTAAAAATGTATTGTAAATTTCCCGCTCGCTTTTGAGGTCTCGTACGCGGCATGGACGCCCGGTGGCCTGTACTCTACATAGTGCAAGCATTTTAAAACCAAGCTCAAACACCCCTTTCTGTGGCCCTTTAAGGAAAAGACATTACGCATGTCTCACATATTTCGATGGACACACGAACCGCGCCGTAAGGAAAGGAAAATAAAATTAAAATTGGTTTTAAGGAAAGGAAATGACCCCTGTCTCGCATATCTCGGTTACAGCCGAACCGCACCGTAAGGGAATATTTCAGACGCGCGGAGCCGACAACAACAGCTACTGCTACAACACCGACGGCAATTCGAAAGAACGAGCTGTATACGCTTTCGCGTAATAACTATAGAGGCTTAAAAGATGAGAACAGTGAATTTTAATGCAGCGCGTTGGCAAGAAAAAGGTTTTTAAGTCGCTCTTCATGTGTCCGAGTCGACAAAATCTCTCCTTCACAGTAACTTTTTCACACATGGTTATAATCTGAAGCTTAAATTTTTCCCGCAACTGTCGTGCTGCTTCCGAGTGCTGACACAGGCCGCATCGAGAACATAAAGACGCGCGTACATCAACTTGCTGTTCTTGCGAAAAACATTCCGGCTGTGAAGCATGTGTATCAAGGTTCCTCCATGCGCGCCAGCCACCTGGAAACCTTTTCGTGAGTTGTTTCTACACGCTCCGGCAACTGCGGTCCTCTGGTTCCAGGACGCTCCTCACCACCGCCGATGGCTCTGTGGCTGCTCGGAGGCCGCCCTCTTGCTCTGCGCTGCCTCTTCGCTACGCGCTTGGCGACGCCACTGCTTGACGACGAACTGCTTCGTAAGAGGCGTCTCCTGTAAGCGCTGCTCTCACTGCTTCGGTTGCTGCTTGTCCAACCGCTTCGCAAACGACGCTGTTTCTCAGCGCTATTGCAGCTTCCGCTGCCACCGCTACTGCTCTCTAACCAGCGTTGGTTCTCGGAGGCAGGTACGCCGGTGTCGTCCGACGAACCACTCGTCGACATTCGGACTGGCCTTCTTTTCTTTCCGCTGGAGGAAGGAGCGTTGTGGTCATCGTGAAGCAGCGTCGTTGTCCTCGCGACGGACGACATTTTCGCTGTGGCTTTCGACGGCAATGTACGCTTCAAGGGCCTACCTCTACCCTTCGGAGCCTGCTCCGGCCGACCACGACAAGAAGTCTTCCCCGAGGAGCACAAACGCTTTTTTTCCACTGTCGCCGCCTTACGTTTCCTTCTCAGTGTATTAGTGGTTGTCGCTGAGGCTTTACCTTCGAATGCGACTGGCTTGGGAGGTTCTGCCTTCACTCCAGGCCGGCGTCCAGGCGTGTCCGTTGCCGCCTGGAGGTTGGATATCTTGCTGGCGAGCCTGGCGGACCTCCTCCGGGTCACGGGCCGTCCAGGCGACGTGTCGGCGACTTCGCTACGTCGACGCTTCGCAGGAGGAGACGCTGCCGGCGTTTTCTTCGGAGGTCTCATTTTTCAGTCGCACTCAGTCCGAACGAGGCCAACACGGTCACCGATACGTTGCGCTGCAGCCGGCATTAACAAGCTTCTATCGCAGCCACATTGCCGGCTGCTGATTTGGATTTGGATTTGTATACGTGGCTTTTCCTTTGTGTCGGGTGCCGAGTGGTGGCACTGATGTCGTTGTTGTCGCGACTGGCCAAGCAGAGAAGCGCACCTTTGCTTCCTTCTCTCTTCTCTTTTTCGACTAGCCAGCTAACTTGCGTCCATGAAAAGATTTTCCTTCCTTCCTTCTGTGCCCCCCATCCTTGGCCAATCCCTCTAGTGGGCAAGTGCCATTGTTTGAGGGTAACAACAACAACAGCAGCCTCGCTTCAGCGCCTCCGTGTTCGTCTCACGGTACCACTTTACTGTGCCTTTAATTTCCTCGATAATAACTGGTTTTTGGGGAAAGGAAATGGCGCAGTATCTGTCTCATATATCGTTGGGCAGGAACCTCGCCGTAAGGAAAGGGATAAGGAGGGAATGAAAGAAAGGAAGATGTGCCGTAATGGAGGGCTCCGGAATAATTTTGACCACCTAGGGATCTTTAACGTGCACTGACATCGCACAGCACGCGGGCGCCTTAGCGGTTTTTCTCCATAAAAACGCAGCCGCCGCGGTCGCAAAAATCAATTTTTTTTTGATTCGCTCAGCTAATCCAGGATATACAAAGCGAAAGCTGTCGGCAATCATTGTGTTTGTTGGCGTTGACAACGTTCTAGACTCCGATTTTGAGGAAAGGAAGTTCGTGTAACTGGCTTCCTTGGTCAGCGGACACCTCAATCGCGCTTTGAGGTAAGGACGTACGTGGCGGTGGTGAGAAAGATATGTGGGCTGCACGCATTAGCGCTGACAACGTTGTGGCAGACACGCAGCACTGCAGCTATAGTGCCCAATAGAGCGCAGCGTTCATTGGGTGAGCATTCTGTCGCGATGAACCATTAATTTAACTGCCACCTGCCGTACTACGATGGGCTCGCTGCCTATCCAGTGTGAGGAACGTACTCAACGTTACAGGTGCCAAGCCGTGTCTACTTACCCGATACACCACAGCTTTCGCTATGTAACCAGGTTCAGAAGTAGTTAAACCGCAGCTAATTTTACGCGACAGCGTATACAGCTCGTTCTGTCGAAAAGCCGTCGGCGTCGTATTAGCTCTGGACCTCTGGAAACTCTGGACCTGTATAGAATATGGGAAATGCAAACCAGGAAAGAATTGTCTTATGATAATTCAAGAGGCAGCGCCCTGACGATTGAACACACATGAACACGGACGACACCGTCATTCTTCGTAGACATCATAACATAGTCGGACAAAAAGAATGCCTAAAATTAATATTCCCATATCCCGCCCGGGGTAGTCTATACAGGCTACCAAAAAATTTGCGTGACTTCTAAAATCCTCAAAAATTTCTAATCGTCTGTGAGAAGAAGGCGGCCGCCCTTGTTATAAGCCGAGATGCAAAATCTGCTCACATGTGACTGCCTCACTTCTGATTATCAAGTCAACATTAAAGGCACATTCTGCGGTGACACTTCAAACGCAATTTATTTGCTAGAGTGTTCTGTGTCTAATAACGATACAGAGGAAAACCGAAACCCCTGTTCGATTACGCTTCGACAACCGCAAAGCTCACTGCGCTCCTCTCCACAACCTACCACTATTTAAACACATCAGGATTCCCGGTCGCTCATTCGATAAATAAGAGTCATTATTTTACAATTATCTTATATATAAATTTGATACGGTTTCTGCTGACTTAAATGACCGTCCCGGCGCGCTGTATTGTCTGCCATGGTAACAGTTACGCTTCCCACATGTGTGCTTTCGTCTAGGAATTCCCAATTTTTATGTATCTTTCAGTGACATATACACATTACCCGCGGGACTGATATCGCATCCAGTGCATGCTCTGTCTTGGTCTTGAGCTTCTGAAAAAGTGGTATTGATAGTTGCTGGTGTAAAAGCATATACCTATGTACCACTGTGATGAAGACGTCCCCAGTCGAAACTTCAGTAAACCCTTGTGTTTTCAAGCGTGTTAGTCTAATTTATAAGTGTATAACTTCTGGTTCGTAGTACCTTCTTCGTAACTGGTGCGTGCGTGCGTGCGTGCGTGTGTGTGCGTGCGTGCGTGCGTGTGCGTGCGTGCGTGTGTTTTATGCCACATTTATTTGGGGTACTCGCCTGAATAATTAAGAAAAAGTCAGCTATTGCCATCGTCTGCGGCGACGACGAAAAGAAAACAGGCCGCTCTCAGCGATTCCACTGGTGGCGCCATCTCGTTGGTCGACCGTGGAGATCAGGCAAAGGAGGGGGTGTAGGGTCGGCGAGAGGTTTGAAGACTCTTCAGAAACTGCTTTATCAGTGATCACACCTTACTTAGTATGAAAACTCTATCCCGGTGATTACGTCCCGCAATGTACACTATGTGGCGAAATAGCCACTTAACGATCACGTATTGAAGAACTATAAAGAGGAGCGGCCACCGGATTCTCTAATACAAGTTCCTACTATTGAGCAATGGGAGGCCGCGTTGCTCAGCTCATACATGGGCGTTTAAACCCGGGCCATTAAATGGGCTACTCAGGTCGCCATCAGCCATGGCTGATAGCCACCCAGCACGGACCATCTGCATTTTGCCTTCTGACGAAATAAATATTTTGCAATCCAAATCAAGGATCAGAAAAAACTTAATCTGGCCAAAACGGCACTAAGCTTGAACGAATGACTGAATGAATGAATGAATGAATGAACTTTATTTCCATCATCATGGGGCCTCACGGTCGGTGCGCAGCATTAGGAATGGCTGCCTCACAGCCGGCTTTCAGCGCCGGATGGATGGATGGATGGAAAACTTTATTAAGCAAGCGAGTTTGGACCGTGCAAGGTCTCAGGGCCACCGCACAGCCCTCACATTACGCGCATGTGTCCAGGCCACGTAGGGCCATGGCACTGGCACCCCGGTTCACACAGCGAAGTTGCGTGTCCGGGTCCTGCGACGCAAGGAGGGCCTCCCATTCCTCCCATGTACCGATGGCGGGCTGTCCCTGCGGGGGCTGTTTTGGAATCGCTAAGTATATAAGCCGCATTGGTTTGGGCAATGGCTATTGCTATAGCTGCTTCCTCTGTTTCTTCCGGGGTACAAGGGGGGTCTATGAAATGGGTAAATGGGGGGGCTGCTGGATGGTAAGCCACAGCTACTGAACGGTCTGGACCACATGCGGCGTCCACCCAGCGCACATCCTCTGAAGTGCCATATTCTTTATGAAGAGCTTTGGCTCGCGCGACGCGGCGGGATTGATCGTATTCAGGGTGGACATTCTTAGGAACGGGTTTCAGGATAAGCGCGGTGTGTATGGCGCGAGGGAGAGAGATGAAGTCTGTTGTGTGGGCCGGTATGCGAATTCCCAGAGAATCCAGTATATATCGTCCGGTTTCTGTGCCAGCCAGACGAAGGTACTGTGTGTAGTGATGTGCATCTATAAGTTCTTGTATAGTGTTGTGCATTCTTAATTTGAAGAGCCTGTCCGTGCTAGTGCTCTTTGGTAGGTTTAGCGCTGCTTTGGTAGCCATGCGGATTAGAGCATTGATCTTGTCTTTATCCGCACAGGAGAGGTTCAGG